>NC_056741.1:1305168703-1305226203 GCF_019279795.1 Protopterus annectens | reverse complement strand
TGACCAGTTTGTACAAAGTAAAATTTCTGAAACAACTTTCAGTAGTATTGGACTGTATTATTACCCACTCTTGTGTGGCGCATAAGTTTGTGTGTGTACGTGTGTGTGTGTGTGTGTGGGGGGGCAGTCTACCACATGGTGAGTGCAGGGGGCATTCATTCCCTGCAAAAAATTACTTTTAGATTCACTGGAAGTTGCCTTCAGTGATTTTGCTTCACCTAAATATCACTTACTGAAATTACCTTTGAGCCATCATGAATCCCACAACAGCAAAGAGGTGTAGAAAGAGACTAGTACATGCTGCCTACCAAAAGAAGCAGATAAGGGAGGGAGCTTCTGTAGATGTCATCAGCGGAAACAAAACCAGTGCTATATAAATGAGTAACATGAATGCATCAAGATGTAACATGCTGATGTGATCTAAAACATTGAAACGACATTCTTACTTGGAAATTAGGGATACTAAATAATAAAGTATGAAAGACAGGAATGTTAGAGATACAAGCTCATACAATAGGAAAAGCAGGTATTTTAGGGGTACAAACTCATACACTAGGAAAAACAGGAATATGCAGAATATTGTGAGGACTAACTGTGAGTAGTAAATAAGCTATGAGCAGCCAAGCTGATTAACTGCGCTGTGACATAAAACAGTGAAAAAAGTGTAAGCAGTGAAAGTGTGCAGAATAAATAGCTGTACTTGATGGCATGGCAGTGTGCACTATGTTTTATTATGTATAGTAGTGTCACTAACAAACTGTACATTTGGCTAATACAGCAGTGAAAGCAGTAAACAGTGTATTAGGCTGGCTGTTGGAGATGTTGAAGTCAGTAGTGTCAGTAACCAGTAGTAGGGCAGGCTAACTGCTGGAGGTGAAGTCAGACTGCACTATGTTTTACTTAGTCCTGCAGGGCCAAGAAACAAATAGGACATTATGACAACTTTAAGAGATTTACATTACCTGTAGAAACTGAAGCTTCTGCAAATCAGTGCACTTGGCAAATGTCAGAGTGGAAAAGGATAGCGTTACTGCAGATAAAGTATAAATTATCATGCTTATGGAAAGCTATTGCAGCTGGAAAGGGGAATATACGGTGATTAGCATTTGACTGCTCATGTGAAAGGACTGATTTGATTGTGAGAATCGCAAGAATGTCCATCTTTAAGGCAGGAGCACTCCTTCCCCCTCCATGCTGCCATGAGTCTGTTATTTTGCACATGCACAGGACTTAGTGACAGGGGATGTGAAGCAGTGATAACATGTAGGATACCTGTATTAAAATAATGCAAATAATAATACTACATGTTGAAACAAATTACAAAAAAGGGCAAGAGGACTGTAGTGAGTACAGTGTGACAATGGAGGAATAAGAGATCTCGCTGGGAGATGAGTAAATGAAAGGCAATAGGGATAGGCAAACAGCAACAGCAAGAGATGCAGCAGTGATTTTACAAAGGTAAAATTATTATCTGTGCAAAGGGAGATGGAACCACAAGTGTACAGGTGTCTGAATCCCTGTGCAAATCTGAATACTGGGTACAGAATTAGAGATAAACTGAGAACTGCTATAAAGTTATTCCTTTCAACTGTGCAAGCAGGCAGAATGCTGTTGGTGCAAGCAAATCCTGGAGCTACTTTCAGCTATTCGTTGCAGTTGTGGAGATAGGCAGGGTGCTGTGTGTATGGACACTCCCTTGCAGGAGAAAGCATGAGCAACACCCAGATGTGGAAACACTTTGGGGGACTTAGTGATAGGATCTCAGTGGAAAGTTATTCCTTACACTTGTGGCAATAGTTAGGCCCCTCATTCTAGTGGACAGGAGGAATGAGCCTGTGACACAGCTACCCTGTGGGTGTCGATGATTGGACCACAGGTAAGTTATTCTTTTCAGATGAGATAGCAGGCAGAACACTGATTGTGCAGGCCATCCTTCCTGAAGGCAGCATAAAGCACACACTGATGTGGAACCACTTTTTGGAGCCGAGAGTTGAAACCTCAGCTAAAAGTTATTTAGTGTGCTGAAGAAGTGGACAGTGCCTTTCAGTAGACAGCATGAAGCATGATCAGATGTGGAACCACTTTGGGAGCTCAGAGATGGGACATCAGCTAAAAGTTTTTCCTTTCAACTGTCACAGCAAGCAGAGTGCTCTAGGTGTGGCATGGCCTTCTGGCAGACAGCATGGGGCACATTCAGATGTGGAGCTGTTTTGCTGGGCTCAGAGATGGGACCCTAGTTGTAGAAACTGCAGCAACTCCAAACTGGTACTCTGCAAATCTAACCAGCATTGCTTTTATGGTGAATTCTGGACTCATTAAAAACTCATACATACCATGCGGTCTCACTGATATGAACATGCTGGAACATAGAGGTGATGATCCTTTTTATATGACCAACAAAAGTTATAGAATCTAACTACTTAGGGATCCCATTGAAATTTTGGGGACTTTAGCTGTGATCATGGGAAGTGCAAAATGTTTTACTGTGAAATAGTTGTTGTTTGTCTTTCGGCTTTTCCTGGTTAGGGGTCACCACAACGGAACTCCGGTCCGCTAATGATTGGCAGTAGACTTTCACAAATGCCGAGATGCCAGCTCAACATTCAACGAAGGCATGCCCATTTACGCATGTCTTTCAAACGTCCACCCAACCGCGGGGAGGACATGCAGACTCCACACAGAAGGTAATCCCCACACTCCAGCCGAGAATCGAACGGGAGAACCTCTTGCTGTGAGGTAACAACGCTACCGCTGCACCACCGTGGATGTCCATTTAACTGTGAAATAGTTAAGAGTAAATATTAGGTCTAGTGTCACAGTATCTCAGAGAATTTCCCTTAATCTGTGGTACAGTGATAAAACGGCAATAGTGTGAAGGCACAGTGCACTGGAGTTCCTTTGTCAAAGTGCTTTTAAAGGTGTAACAGTGAATTTGTAAAGCTACAGTGTAATTTTCAGTGTTGTGACAGTATCATGTCTCAGATCTTTGAATTTTCAGACTTACATAAAACCATCAAGTGGTCAAATGGGTAAAGTTCTCAAGTTAGTCCAAAACATGGAGTAGTTATAAAGTTATCACCATCGTTGTGTTCCAACAGTTAGGCAGCAACAGGGTAGGAAGTTGTACACCCCAGCTTGTATGTTATCTCCCTACCACTACACAAGTGAAAGGCATAAGGCCTGCCCTGTTATTCCTCCCAACTATTAACAATGCTGTCAGAAGTGAAACAATTTAGCATCCTTAGACTGAACTGGTTTAACAGGCCAACTGCAATTGTTTTGGGTGCGTGTGTATTCACCACATGACAATGTTTGTCATATGGAAGCTTTTCAAATCTCACTTATTTGTCATTGAAATCTACTTTAGAAGGCAAGCCAGTAGATGTACCTGTACAGGACCTAGAACTATGGTGTCAGATTTAGACTTTCTGGAGTATATACTACTAAAATCAATTGCAATACATCAGGCTTCTTTTAAGCAATATACTATTGGTTTGATGCAGGTGAAAGTAAGCCAGCAATACAGTTTGACTTTGTTAATGAGATTTAAACAACCTTCAACACTGAAGTAATTTTGATTCCAGTATTGTCCACTTGCTCACTGTATAAGCAAGTTACCTAGCCAGATCAGTGTTCTTGGGTTATCGCTGAAAAACAGGCAACAATGAAAACGGCACAGAATGCAACCAAGTTGTTGACTGTTTATGATACACTTCATTGTACACCTCATTTTAATCAATTGTACTAGATTTTTCAGTGCTGGACCTAACTTTAAAGGAAAAAGAGAGTAATATGGTGTTTCAGCACTCAACATTCATCCCATGTTGTGCATCCAGTGGGGCCCAAGAGGTTTTGTTATTTGTGACCTCTGTTTGGGAATGAACCTGAGCTAGTGAAGAAGTCTGAGGCAGGGCCCAAAGTGCTCACTCAGTTCATTATGCATGCCTCTTTGGCTGTCATTGTTTTTTTTTTTTTTTTTTCTGGATGAGTATCTCCCAGAAAAGCAAAGTTAACCAAACCCACTGAGACAGCCATAGAGGCAGCAGTGTGTGACAGATGAGAGCATATTCACTGCATTTTAATAGAAATCTAGTATAAGAGCATCTTATAGGCTAACAGTGGGAAGCATTTACATGCTGAATCTGCCTGAAAAAATAGTCTGTGATCAAGTTCTTACCATCATCATCATAAAAGGTGGCAAATTTGAAGCAGACACTGACAAAATGGAAAACTGATAAACATGTTGACTTCACAATGCTCAACAAGATGGCAACTACTTACCTACTGTAATTTTGAGCAGGACAAAAAAATATATAGAAGAAAGAGTTTAGATGCTGCCTCAGAAAGAAAGGATGGACTACTAGCTGCAACTGGGTCATGGCTGACTGCTATTCAATAGAAATTGAACTGCTCAACAAATGGGAGAGAGCTAGCAATAACAACCAACAAGTGTATATTCAAAATGATATTATGCCTGCTCTCTTGTTTTGATTTTTGCATATTTTTTTATTTAATTTATTCAAATGGCATCTAACCAACACTTAACTGTTTCTTAGGCTGCATTTTGTTTTTTTCTTTCTTTCTTAGTAATGATGCTGCAAATCTGGGTGTCTATTGTATATTACAGCTCATCTGTGCCTCCTAAGTCGCAAGTACTGGCAGCTCTTGGGGAGTGGAAAGCAGATGATACTATGAATGCTTCTTTGACTTGTGTAAGAGAGACTGAATAAGAAAGTAAAAAAGTCACAGTTTAATGAGGTGCGGATGAAACAAAGGGGGCGGGCTGAATGATGTGACCTCTTACTCTTTGTGTCACTTTTGGCTTTCATAGCCAAGTTTTATGAGCTGCAGAAAACTCTCCTCTCTCGACCTACCGCAGTAGTGTGCCCAAGTCTGGAGTCCTAAAGGGAAGGGGGCTTTGTTTTCAAAAGCATTTACTACTTAGCTTAACAGTCTGCAGAATGTGTGTGTGTGTGTGTGTGTGTGTGTGTGTGTGTGTGTGTGTGTGTGTGTGTGTGTGTGTGTGTGTGTGTGTGTGTGTCTCTTTCCTGTGATTGCGCTCTCAAGTATGTGCATTGGTGACTGAAAAACATGGTTTGCAGAAGTACAAGTTTTCAAGAAATTGATCACAAAATTATGGTTTAATATTCCATGCTTTTATACATTATAAATTAGTATGCTAGTTTAATTCCTGCACAGGGCATATTTTATTATATTTGCATAGATTGTTGTGGCCATGTATTGACCTGCTTCTATACACTAGTCTGTGTGTGTGTGTCTGTGTATGTGTGTATCTATAACTACATACATATATTCGTTAACCAGATAAATGAAGTGATCCTCTCTCAACTTTTTTGTAGTCACAATGTGAGCCACAAGGGCAAGGAGAAATACAATGTACACATGAACAGTGTGAGGTGATGAGGTGGTACTCAGGGAGAACATGTAGAACTAACCTAGGATCCTGGAGTTGAGGCAGATATATTACCACTAAGCAGCAATACTGTGTGTGTGTGTGTATATATATATATATATATATATATATATATATATATATATATACATATGGATTAACTTTATAGCATTGAAATACTGAATTATTGAAATTCAGTATCACGAAACTATAAAGTCGAATCCCCTAAACGGTGAACATACACAAACGCAAAACACAAAACCGAGAATCTACAAACTCCCATCAAACACACATCACACACAACAAAACTCATACATACACTAGCGTACATACCTCCCAACACTTCCCTACAATAAACATAACACACACTCACACAACCAAACACATACACACACCTACCCTTAGTATATGCAGGGGGGTAAGCTCACTGCACCTCCCATGTGGGGGGCTGTCCCCCCCACACTAACCCTACTTATATATACTAACTCTGAGGTCACACAACACTCCAAAACACACACAACCCAGCATCGCACATTCCACAGCCACCCTGCACAAACACACATCACATACACACAAACACCAGCACTCCCAACACTAACACATTCACACTGCACAACACCTACCCTAACCCACACCTCAAACACCCCAACACACTCAAACACACAGAAACCCTCCCCAAAACCTCAAAAACAGTACACTTACCTAATGCGCTACCTGTACCGTGGGTTTGACATAATCCAGTCAACACTTCCGGGTTCGCGGTTTCCGTCCGTTCGACTTTACAGGCTCGAAATTCTTAAAACATTAATTTTTGTTTATGGTCTTGCAAGTAGTAGAAGAAAATGTTTGAGGTGGTGATTTTACAATATGAACTGAGCAGCATGAAATAAAGTGGATAGCAGAACTACAGGCATACCAGACACATGGTCTAAATGACAATTTACCTCTCAAACCTGCCCTTAAGGGGTGTGAAATGCATAGAAAGCTATGATTGGATGTAATATAGGCAATGCCTAAAATGAGATATTTGATTTGCTTTATGAACATAGCCGGCCTTAGGCATAGGCCAAGTAGACAGTTGCCTAGGGCACCTCTCTAGCAGGGGAGCTTTTCCAGTAATCTGAATGGTGTAGGTACACCAGGATGGGGGAACCAGGTGGTGTTGGGGGGGTGCTGTGGAGACCTTTTGCCTAGGGCACCAGTTGACCAAAGGCTGGCACTGTTTATGAATATACACACTCGTTAGATCTTCATAACCCATACAAGATTAACGATACTATGGAAGAAGAACTGAATATATCCTACAAACATTTTAAAAAGTTTTGGCTATTTATTTTCATTTTTATCTTTATTACTTTTCCTATTTCCACTCATGACCTTAAGTCTAATGAAAGTAAATTCTGCTACAACACTGTACCACTGTACTACAATTTTATTGGATATTTGACTTTAGTGTGGATCTGTCTGCATCGAAGAGTTGTAGATTCATCTGGAAGACACTGATCGGTCAACTAAAAGGTAGTGTCTGAAACAAGTTATTTGATGTGTTAAGTCTGCTATAATATTATGCACTCAACTGGTTAACAAAATCACAATTTTATTGGATATTTGATTTGAGTATGAACCTATCCACATTGAAGAGGTGTTGATTCATGCAGAAGACACTGATTTGATAACTAAAAGGCAGTGTCTGAAAGGAGCCACTTTGATTTGTCAGTTTCAACTATAAATGCTTCATTCTGCCTTTTAATGGGAGATCTGAAGAAGGGTTTAACCCCAAAGTGCTTATCCTGCCATTTTACGTTGATATTTTTCACTTTTTATTAAAGAAGAGTTTTAAGACATTAAGCCTTGTGATCGTCTTGGTTTTGCCTTTTTGTTTTTTATACATTTTTATCCAAGTACGTATCTTTGACTGGTGAACTGTATGTTTGTGGATTCTTATATATGTATGTATGTATATGTATGTGTGTGTAAATGTAATACGGTTGCAGTCTGTAAAATTGAATGCTCTTTTTTTCCTCTTGTTTTTCAGCTTGCTGCCTCTTTGCATGTGAGATTGTGGTACAGCAGTGTCTGAGTATGTGCTCTTTCCCACCTGTTGTGCACCCTTGGAGTTGTTGTTATATAATTAGCAAGGGGTGTGGGTGTGGGAGGGTGTTTGGCTCCCTGCAAAAAAAGATGTTTTTGCTTGAGTCATATTTATATACAAAATCCCTGTAATAGTCTCTCTCTCTCTCTCTCTCTCTTGAATACACACACACACAGTTTTTTCTTGCTTTTAAAGAAGGTTTTGAGTCTGTAATGGTGTGCTTTGAAGATGCTTTGTACCCCTGACAATTTTCTGAAGTGCTGTACTGCTTCTGTTAGCCAGCATATGCCAAAATTCCACTCCAACTGCATGCCCAGTTTTGTGGTATATGAAAACAAAAATACAGACATCTGTAAAGTAACTGATCATCAACCCCATTTTCCCTAATTTTATCTACGTAGTGCCAGGGTATTGTCAACTATTGCCTCCTCCAACAATGCAATGCCACTTTCTTACCTGCTTTAAGATTCGTGCCTGAATGTCTCAAGTCTTCATTCTCACAGTCCATCCATCCAGCAGAGAAATAGATGTGATTGTGTGAGTGAAGACTTGAGAGGCAGTCACACAATCAATCCATCTCTTTGTTGGATGTCCTAGTTTCTTCTTGCTGCCTTCCTGTCTCTCTCAACTTTTCTTCACCAAATTGTCTTATTCTTTCCTGCACATGAGCCTGATCCACCATAACCTGTTCTCTTTCCTATTCTCTGCAATTAGAGCTACTCTGGCTTCTGCTCTAATGTCATCATTCCTTCGTCTATCCCATAGTCTTTATCCTCCCACCCATCTCAGGCACTTTATCTATATCTCCAGCCTCCTCACCTGCCCTGCCTTCAATGACCAGCTTTCAGTACTGTACAGAAGCACCAGTTACACCACTGTTTTGTATACCTTACTTTTCAGCTTCTTTAATATTATTTTGTCCATATCACCCCTGACTATCTGTGCCAGTTGGCTGCAGCCCCTCTGATTATAGCTTTTGCTTCCTTATTCTGGCTTCCCTTTTCCCTCAGTCACCCTTCCTAGATTCTTGATGTTAACTTATTCCTATTTACACTTCTGATTTTCCAAATTTGTTGGTATGACAATTGTCTTATTTGTCATCAGTTTCATCCCATGTGCCTTCAGTTTTGCTTGTAATGCCACATCTGCATACAGTAGTTTTTTTGATCTGTCACCCCCCCCCCCCAGCTTCTATGCTAATGTACTTCATGTACTTCATCACTAGTATGAACAGCAGTGGGCTCAGAGCTGAATTCAGAATTCCCACTCCCACAGGAAACCCTTCTGAGTCTGAACACTGCTTGCACTTGCGTCATTGTATTGTTTACACCAATTTTTCCAGTGTTAGTCCATCACAGGACTGCCCCAAACAAGCTTTCTTGGACCTTGTCATATACTTTCTCCAGGTTCAGGAATGTTTAGTTTGTCTTATCTCATCTCTAGCCTCTTCTCCAGTATGTCTGCCTGCAAACATCTAGTCAGTTAAGCTGCATCCTGATCTTAATCTGAAGTGCTCATCTCCCCTGTTACATGCTACTACTGTGTATTCATTTATCACTTTCATGCAGTGTGACAGGTGTTTGGTACCTCTGTACTGCCCACAGTAGTGAATGACCTCTTTGTTCTTGCGCACTGGCCCTAGAATACTTATCTTACAGTCATCTGGGATATCCCTCTCTCTCCATACTGCTATGAGTATCCTCAGGTACATTTCTCCTCTGACTCACCCAACATTTTGGTCATTTCTGCTGTGTGCCCATCTTAGTTTGTTGCTTTCTGTTACTTCATTTTCCTTGGTGCTGTTCTTACCACTAGGATGTTCATCTTTCATCATATAGGCCATGTATGAGGTAAAGAAGCTTCCAAAATGTCTAGATTCACAGTTAATAGTGTTATAGGTGTGATGCATCATTCCATGAGTATTGCAAGGACAAACATTTCTCTGTTTGAATGTCAGCAATCATATAAGCTCTGATAACTGCATCTGACCAAAGCTGCTTAACTTAGGATTGCTGCATGCTACTTCATAATATGGAACTGCTCAACAGCAGGTGCCCTGGGTGACTTTCTGTATGACTCTTGGAACTTTCTATATGTGAACATTTAATCTCCTGAATTTCATCAATGCTGTAAATTATGATAAAGTTTCTCAAAGCAGTAAACTATGATTGGTTTACATTTTGTTTCCATTTTCTAGTAAATGCTTTTTGACAGCCACCAGAATTAAACTCAGCAAGGCGTTACTATGTCTAGGCAATTCTGATTTTGTATCACAGGTCAAAAAATTATTTTCTTAGTTACACCAGTGTGCTCACCCAGTATTTCTGACAGAGTAGTCTGAAGGGAAGTTTTAATGTTTGCTAACTCACTGCACTCCCAAAAATGTTTCCAGTTTACTACTTTTTCCAAATCACACCTCCAACATTTGCAGTTTACCTGAGAAAAAAATATTTTTGAGTCTACTTGTGATATAAAAATACCTATGTTAACACTTCCAAGCAAAGATCCTAAATCATCTAGCTTGTGTTGCATATTTTGAAAACCATACACATAGCCTTCCATTGGTTCTTTCTGAATTGCTTCTCCAGTCTCTCTTCCCAATCCTTTCTAACCTAATTGGATTAATTCCTATAGTTATCATGCAATATTTTGTATGTCCTGCTCATTATCCCTTTTTTAACAGCAGCTTCTGTTCAAGAGTCTGCTAAAAACTCTACCAGTGCTAGTCTTTTTCTAAGAATCTGTCTATTCCTTTCTGTTTGCCTATACTCTGTTATCAATCCTTGACAGGGAAGGCAATCTGTGGTCTGCAATCCAAATGAATTATTGACCTCTCCCCATTCTAACACCCTTTCCTCTGTATTTATTTGCTCCCAATACCTTGGTTCCTTTGCCAGTTTTCTTCAGTAATTCCAGCCCCCTCTTGCCTGTATTATCCCCATCAGCAGAATCTCCTTTTTCAATTCTTGTGTTGGCTTAGTTCTTAGAAAACATTCTGCTACTTTATGAATATAATATTCTGTATAGTTATTGTTCTTCATAAGGATCTGTATTCAAAATCCCAGTCTTTCCTTATTTCTTGAGCTTCTCTCCTGTTTCGTCATCCCTTTCCAGTTTGAATTATAGCTTTCTGCTTGTGCTATGTATAGAAGCCTTAGCTGTGTAGTTCTGAAATGTCCCTTCAAATCAGGTAATCCCAAACCACCTTGTTCTATTGGAAGGATCAGCTTATCCCACTTGACTCTTGTCTTATTCTCCTTCCAAATAACCTCCTTCAACTCTTTAATTGTTATTTACAACTTCTTCTCCGGTTGATAAAAATATGCCTGACCTGTGTATAAAACTTAAGGGACTAAAAACATTTTGATGCTTGTATCTTGTTACTGAAATCTATAAGACAGATCTTCCAATTTATCAGTTTTTGTATTATCTTTTATTTAGTCTCTTCCCTCCTAACATTAGCCGCCATAACAGAATCCTTTTTATCCCATACTTCTAAGTACTGCATTTTATCATATCCCCATAAATATGGGTATTGCTGAACCAATTTGAGTGTGGGCACATAGTTTACAGCTACTGCTTTTAATTTATCTTCACTAATTTTGTATCTCAAAAAAAAACTTAAAACTTCTCTGAATGTTCCACAACACTGAAATGTCCTTTTCTGGTTTTATTAGGTAGAAAATAATATATGCAAATAAAGCCAACTTTTCTTGATTACCATGCCAATCATATCCTTGAATTTGAGTCTCTTATTTTCTTTACCAAATTATTCCATTGCTTTACTCATAAAATCCCACCATAATCTGTCGAATGCTTTCTCTGCATCAAGACCCAGCAACAACAGTGGCATTTTTTTATATTCTGCTTCCGTCTGGATCATCATTGTTCTATTAATATTCTCAAATGTTTTCCTCCCCTCCATGAGACTACATTGACCCATAGCTATCAATTTTAACATCATCTTTGCCATTCTTTTAGCCATTATAGACACAAACACTTTATAATCATTGTATAGAATCGAAACAGGCCTGTATGAAGCTGGAGCTGATGGGTATTTACCATCTTTAGGTGTTACAACCATCACAGCTTTTTTTAAGGATGTTGGTGCTTCTCCTTCTTTTAAAATGCTGTTAATCAAAACCTTCCAGATCTTTATCACTTTCTTCCCTCCTAGTTTCCAAACTTCCACAGGAAGACCATTTATTTCTGAAGACTTTAATGTAGATTGGTTATACATCACCATTTTTATGTCATCTCCTACTATCCTGTTAGTAATTGAGCCTCATCTACCGTTAACCTTGGCATATTTAATTCTTCCATAAACATTTCAATTTGTACTTTTCTTGATTTCCACATTTGTCTCCTTTATTCGGATTTTCATAAAATGTCTGAAAAATTTCTAATGCCGCTACAGGATCTCTGGTTATTTTCTATGTTATAGGCTCCCTAAGCTTGGCAACAACCCTTTCTATTTTCTGTTGCCTGAGCCACTGTGCTAAAAGCTTTTGTGGTCTGGAGTTATCAAAAAATAGTTGCTTAACAACAATCTTAGTAAACTCGTGTATAGTATTGAGGTAGTCCCTTATTTTCTCTTTAGCAGTCTGCAGTTGTGCCTCTTAATCTGTGAGATTTCCTCTGTTGTGCAATACTTAACTTTTGTCAGTCCCTCTAAATAATTCTTGTTACTTAACCATATCTCTCTCTTTTATTTCTATGCTATTTTTAAACTCCACTTTCATTTTATCCCACTCCCTAACCATATTTTCTGAAAACATTTCTGTCTTCCTTAATATCTAAATTTTCACTCACCATTCCTTAAATTTGTCTCTGTTTGACAGATAGCTGGGTAAGTGCAAGTGTTTCATTTTTTTCATTACCCTGCATTTTTCTTTCAGTTATTATTGGTGTGTGTGATCCGAAATATTTATTAGATGCACGTCAAAACTTTCAAATTAAATGCATATTTTCCAGTGAAATATAATTTCTGTCTAGTCCAGCCAAGTTTTTGTACCTTGGGAAATATGTAAATTCTCTTAGCTTCTACAACTGAACTCACATCTTCCATAATTTCTTTAAAACTCTACCCTCTTTTGTTATATTTTCCCTTGTAGTCCCCCTAATACATCCTCACTGTTGCCCATAAATTCTAGTCTCCACCTATAAGTAATATTCCCTGCTGAAAGCTGAGTATTTCTCCTAGAATTTTGTTAAATTCCATTGTAGCAGTTTTAGGTGGAATGTAAATATATGCCAGTTTAATCCTTCTCCCTTGCCAATAACCTGTTACTACTACAAATCTACATTACTATATTTTTTTCCTCTTCTATCACTATTGAAGTTCTTCTAGCAATTAATATAAGTACTCCCCTTTTCCTTTGTCCCAGATATTCCACTGAAGATCTCCATTGCTGCCTTTTTTTTTGATAAAGAAAAAAATTGAACAAACTGTGAAATTTTGACAGTTTAGAGGCACAGAGTGACAGGGCAAAATGCAAGGAAAATCAGGTACGTACCTGTTGACCCCTTAGCTCAAGAAAACTGCAGAGCCTTAGCGTATATTAATAGAAGAAAGTATGGTCAGATGTAAGCTGCTGGGCTTTTTTCTATTGGTATATACTCTATTTTTACAATGGGTGCTCTGGTTGGACTGACCAATCAGCTTGCACATTTTTGCATACTAATGAGCTACCATTGCATAATTTTTATTATTATGCTGTTTTTATATTTTTGATGTAAAATAGTTCCTACACCTAATGTTTCAAATGATGTATATGTCATTACATGTAATTCTTTTGGAGGCAGTATTTTACATCCAAAATATAAGTAATGTAAGTATTTAATGTGTACATATACATACCGCACACACATACAGAATCAAAGACAGACCCTTAGACATGCACATTGAAGCACAAACAGACTCTGTCACAGAGACTGCATTTAGTATCTATATTTTTAACTGAACACATCCACAAATGTTGCCTTGTTAGACACAGAAAGAATGCAAAGCATAGCAACCCCCCAGATTTTGCTGTACAGCACGGCTCAATCTATTGATTCTCTGGAAAATCACTAAAGTCTGTCAGTGACTAAGCAATACATCACTCACATAGTTGGTGAGATTGCCTCACATCAGGTGAGAACACACCAAATGTAATGTGCATCCATACCTGGGAATGCTCAGCACGTGACAAAGAACAGTGAAGAGCAGTACACTTACTGCACACAGCAGTATAAAGTTCTGATCCCCTCTCTTCCTCCTCTAACTCACCTCAGGATTAAGTTGTACATCCAGTTTGAGGGGAACTGGCAGTTCCCTGATCTAGCAAGGGTTCATGCCAAACATGAAGAGGCAGAAATAAAGGATATGCAGTAGCCAGCAGTAGAGGATTACGCTGCCTCAGAGGAAAAAGGAAAGCAAAAGAAAATGTGCAATACACTTTCATTAAAATGCTGAACAGACAAATTGGAGTATGAAAAGATACTTAGCAATATGTGGAGAAGTGTACATTGTGAGAGAGAGGGGAAATGGGAAGATACAGTTTCAGTGCACTTCATCGAAAGAGTGGTGGGGCTCTGGAACACATTGCATAACCTAATTATAGTCTACAATAACATAAGTTACAACAATAATGGGGGCAGGGAAAGAATAAGTATCTTAATACAAGCCAGTTTTATTTTTAATATTTACTTATTTGTATGCATTTATCTTTCTGTACTAAAACTTTGCTAAAACCTGTAAATATTTAGAAAAATTACTCCAGACAGGAATGATAAAAAAAAAAAATTCTTCACTGATGCCATATGCTGCTCGGTTAAAAAAACTCCAGCTCTACTCAGTTGCATACCGCCTACTTTGAGGCAATCTATGCCTGACATACAAAGCTATGTCAAATCCAGAATTAATGGACATGCTCCACCTCAGTAAATCTAAATCCCTTAGAGCCACACGCTCGAGGGAATTGAACCTCAGCACAGAAATAAATAGAACTTGCTGGAGGGACAGGTTCATAACCCAGAGGCTCCCTTCGCTCTGGAATAGAATTCCAGTTCATGTGAGGCAGAGCACCTCACTGAATCTCTTCAAGAAGAATCTCGATAGGTGGATGAGGGATCGTAGGTTTGTCCCAGGGATTACTCCCGTGTCACTACTAGACAGAGGCACAATAAACTAAACCTTAAAAAGGGCACAGTATACTCAAATCAAGGGGTGGCATAAGCCATACAGAATCGGGCTAGGCTTATAATTGCCCCAGGGCAGATAGCCTAGTATGAACCTATGAACCTATGAACCTATGAATGTCCAGCCTCAAATCCAAATACAATTATCTCCACTACTTTTTGGTGTAAGGTTTCCTTTGTGAAGAGTTTGCATATTATCATGAGTTTTCATTGTGACATTCTGATTCTCACAATTTAAAGATGTGCTGGCAAGTAAAATAACAGTACAAAGCGGGTAGCAGTTATGTCTGTGGAGGGCTGGTCCTTGCCTTGCACCTATTGCTTGCTAAGAGATGAGGCATAGTACCCACAACCCTGAAGAGGGTGCAGTGGGTATAAAATGGATGGATTAAATTTATTAATTGCTGTAAGGAAACAGACTGAGTTCATTTAATTGCCTATTATCATATATATATTTATAGACTGCATTTACTCTTTCTTTGGTGACCCATGTCATGGATGAAAAGAGTTAAAGAAGGGCATGTTCACTTACCTGGTTAGCAAAAAATAAATTAAACTTACAAAAAAACAAAAAAGTGTAATCTTGGTAAGAGAGCCATTTTTTGGCTTCCAAATATTGGCTGATGGACAGAATGACACAGAGCCCTTGATCCCCCACATTGTGGTAGTTGTTCTTATGACTATTAATAATATTAATCTGCAGATGTCTGCCTGAGGATAAAAACATTCAGCAAGGAGATGGAGGAATGGTGCACTTGTCTTTACAAGTTAGTCAGTGGACCTTTGGTTACTGTGTTCACAGGGGCCTAAAACAATATACATATTGCCTTGTTTTTCATAGACCTTCAAACATCTTCTACTTTTTACTTCATTTAAGATTTGTTTCGGTTCTCTTTTTACTTTTTTTATATTTCATGCCTGGTTACCATTGGACTTTGTTATGGATCAATCCTGCATAAACTGTTATGCTGGCAGCCATTGGGGTTTTCTCTTTAATGGTGTTAACCCTTCCCCTGGTGGCTGACACCACATGACTGCCAAGGCATCCTATGCTCTCCTCACAGTGTGTGCGCCCTCCCCCATGATGTGTGTGTGTGTGTGTGTGTGTGTGTGTGTGTGTGTGTGTGCGTCCCCCCCACATATTCCCTGAGAACTGCCATTGGTGGCTTGGGATTGACATGTCCACATCCTCCAGTCCTACTGCCACTGTGAATGTACAAGTCTCCCTTTGTATAACAGCAGTTTGCTGACTTAGATCCCCATCTCCCCTCTCCCATCTTGGGTAAGCAGGTATAATCCATTCACTGCTACTATCTTTGTCTGGATCTTTTGCACATGACCTGCTAACTGACCTTGGATCATCTGTGCCATAGTCAGGCCTTTATCCTTCTACACCACAGAGCTTTTTTTTTTAATTTCATACAACTCCTTGGACTGGCACTTGCAATAGAAAAAAACTTCTAGTGAGGCTTGGGCCAATTTTTTGCTGATGGTGATAACAATGTTACTACATCGGGTTGCTTAGTTGAAAGAAACTGTTACATGTTACACTTTTTACTTCTTCAGGAAGAATACCATTGATGCTAGCAAGGACTGTTGTCAATGTATGAGACAGACTGAAGACTCAAATTACTCAACAGGTGTGCAGATATTTTATAAGCTAAAAACATTTTATTATCTAAGAATCTGTGCAGCCAATTAAAATGATGCTGCTTTTTCCAGGTTTATAATCACTGGCAGTACCAACGGTGCCCTAAAACCTTTGCAAACAATGACACCATCAGTGCTGGGGGAGGGCAAGTGTAGATGCTCATGGCAGCTCATTAATCACTGACAACCTGTCTGCTGTCCCTTCTGGTACGCCCCCCTGTTCTATTCATTGCTACTTCATTATGATAAAGTCACCTGAGGAGCCTAAACAAACACTTTTCTTCATAGACAAAAGGCTCGTAAGGCTTGTAATTTTTTTTTTTTTTTTTTTTTTAATAAGGAGCCGAAGACCCCACGCGGGAAATCATTCTTTCACTTCTCACCCCCCCACATCATCATTCAAGAAGAGCTCACTGCAGAATAAATGTGAACTGTTTCACTTAGAAAATACAGCTGCAGAGAGCGTGACTCTTTCATAGGCAGACTGACTTGGATTTCAACAATGACCAAGTGCTGTGCTGCCTAAGGACTGCCTTTTGTCAGGCCATAAAGGTTTAGTGAGCATCAAGAGATACACAGTAGAGAGCCCAGATTCCCTTTCAAATACGAGCAAAGCTGGCCACACAGGTTTACTCTGCACTGTGAGCAGTCTGCACAAGTAAGTAAATCAAATTTACAGACACCATCCCACAATCAGGAGCTGTTATTTCATGGGGCTTCCCTACAGCTGTGCATGTTAAAGAACTGATTCTGGGTTAAAGCCCACTTTTTGTAACTTGTAAATATGGGATAGTAAAACTGAAGGAGTTATTCTGAGCAGGAATAAGAAAATTATATAAAACAGCAAACAGTATAAGGCTTATTCTGCATGGAATCACATCAGGTTTCTTGCTGTAAATATATGTAGGAAAAAGTGTATGCTTGGTGGAAAGTCTTTGAATAATTTTTTTTTTATTATATCACTAAATCTAGAGTTCTTATTCAACCACACATTTTACCATCACTCTCAGTATTCCAAAAGGAGTGATCTTTCACAAGTGGTACAGAGAACAAGCAATAATTTCGGTAGTAAGATGGCTAGAACACTGTGCATATAGAAAACAACTTAGCATACAGTAGGAGCATTGCAAAGGCAGTATCTTGTGGTTATCATTTCTACAATTGTGTGCCAGCTATTCATTTCTGACAAATCTTGCTTATTCCTCATAATATCTGGCTGATTGTCTACTGGGTAGCCCATTTGCCATGTCTACTGGGTAGCTGATTTGCCATGACTACTGGGTAGCCCATTTGCCATAACTACTGGGTAGCCCATTTGCCATGACAGCACAACTTACTCATCAGAGAATGTTTGCTTGACAAATGTGTCTATTGCCTTGTCGAGGGAGGGGGGAGTACTATTCATACACAAAATGTTAGGTTAGCTGAAATTCATAGGTAGTAACAATGAGCATCATTTATGGGAGTAAAGTTAAGGCTACAGTGCTTTTTGTTGTACCCCTCTGTTTGACAAACTGGTTGTAGCAGCTCTTGTAATTATGGTAAAATGTAATGGCTGCAGCATAGAATGCATGATGCAGAAGAATATAATCTGTGATCAGCCAGCAATTTGGGTGATGAAGATGATAATGAAGGACTTTAATGAGCATCCTGTACTGGCTTGCTTATCTAAGAGGAAGGCAAGCAGCCTGGACTGTTGAATTGCTTGCACCAGTTGGAGAAAGAAGTGCATGGTAAGTGGAATATGGGCTGAGAAGAAGTCTGGCTCTGGCAGGCTCGTTCACACAGTAGCCTTAATGGGGCATGTAAAGAGAATATATATATATATATATATATATATATATATATATATATATATATATATATATATATATGGATTCACTTTAGAAGCTCGAAATACTGAAATATCAAATTTCAGTATTTCAAGCCCATAAAGTGGAAACCTGAAAAGATCGAAAACTCAGAAGCGTGAAATTCAAAATCTCACATACCGGAGCTTTTGAATTAGCGCTTCTGGTGTTTCGCTGTGGTTATGGATTCAGGTAAGTGTTTATGTGTTAAGGGTTTTGGGTAGGGGCTGTGGTGTGTGTTGGTGTGTTTTGTTACTGTGATTTGTGTGCGTGTGCATGGAGAATTTAGCTTGTGTGGTGGTGTTTTGTGTGTTTTTGTATGTAGTGCAACCTCAGAGTTAGAATACTTAAGTAGGGGGGGTGTGGGGGGCTTGCCCCCCACATGGGGGGGTGCAGGGGGGCTTGCCCCCCTGATTTTATGTAGGACAGAGCTCGTGTTTGTGTGTGGGGAGGAAGGTGCGTGTTTGTGTACACCAGAAGCGGTAATTCAAAATCTCCGGTATGCGAGGTTTTGAATTTCATGCGTCTGAGTTTTTGTTCTTTTTAGATTTCTACTTTATAGCCTCAACATACTGAATTTCGATATTTCAGTATTTTGAGGATATAAAGTGAATGTATATATATATATATATATATATATATATATATATATATATATATATACAGCTCTACTTTATATAATCGAAAGATTATTTACTGTAATTTCATAATATCGAGACCACTTCAGCGAAACCTCATATTGTCTAACACCAGGAATATCACACTGTCACTCCGTGAAATGAACCACTGAGCCAAGGGACGGCTTGCACCTGTCACCCCTGGGCTTCCGGATATTGGCAAAGGCTCTTGCCACCCCCATAGTGCCTTTTTTAGGCAAGGCTCAAATTCTAAACCTACCACCCTAGAACACCAAAAAGAAAAAAAAACTAAAGGTAATGCTGCTCAACGCCAGAAGTCTCAATCTCAAGATGCATGCAGTCGAGGCCCTTCTCAATATGGAGAACATCGATGTCTGTGCTGTGACAGAAACCTGGTTCAAGGCTCCTGAGAGCACCCCAGCACTAACAGGTTTCACCTCATATCATGCGTTCCGGCCCCAAAATCCGGACAACACCAAGAAAGGAGGGGGGGTGTCCATATTCATAAAGGACACCCACACCTCAAGGTTGGTGGCAACGCACGATGCATCGGAGACCATACAGGTGCAATTAACCATAGGCAAGACTCAAGGGAGCGCTATTTCTCCCCATTTACTGTAGACACTATTCAAATATGTGCATACATTATAGCCCAAACACTGAGACATTTACTAAAAAACAAAGCAAGCAATCTTTTCATGAAAAACAGACTTGGCATTAAAGCTTTGCACTGGCCAGTGGCAGGTTATTTACCTTTGAACTGTTTAGCAATAGGGCTTACCTGATTGTATTAATTATAATATATAATTGAATTTTTGTTTCATCTACAATTTCATGCCTGCTGCCATCTCAAAGAATAAATTGCCTATGTTAAATTAAAAAAAAAATGGGTATATTGCAAATTAAAAAATGGATGCTGGTATGAAAAAAAGAAAACAGGTTCATCATCCATAGAAAGGAGGGGAGGAGGAGGACTGCAGCATACAAATGTATATGCTGTAGGAAAATATAAGAACCTCAAGCCTTTACCATTAAGAAGGCATTCTACTTGTGGTGCTACTAACATAACTTTTAAACACTTATACCACAATAGAGATACCTAAACAAAAAAAAAATGGTTGCACATTGTAAATAGACTTGGCATGAGCAGCAGAACTGGCTCTTCCCTAAAACTCACAGTTCCTTGAAAAAAAACTTGAAAAAATTTCCAATCTCTAACTACTTGGGCACTTTTTCTCTTCTCTCTCTCTCTCTACAAAGATACCACACACCTCAAGGCCTCCTTCTAGTGCAAGAAAAGAACAAAAATAAAAAAGGAAAATAACAAAAATATAAATATCAGAAAATAAAAAATTGCAAGAGTAACAGGTTGTGTGTATGCATTTTCTTTAATGACATGACTGAAAAAAAAAAAAAAAATGTCATTTTATTTAGCACTTCAATCCTTTTAAGAGGAATATGGGGCAAAATCTGGACAGCTGAGGGGTATGCTACCTCCGATCTGAAGTGGGTGGTGAAATCCTGGCTAGTGATTTGTAGCTCAGCAATGTAGATGAAAGCATTTTTTTTAGCAGAGCATTGTTTCATCACCTACCTATTGTGTTTGCATAAGCTGTAGTCATTCAAAAACATGCCTTTTTTGATTACTACAGAGTAAACAGAGCAACAGGACACTGTGATAGCATGCAGTTCTGAAATATAAAAAGCAAAAATCAACAGTATAAAATCTGATAGAAAACCAGAACATTTCTCCTACCTCTCAGCAGAGAAATGGACAAAAAAACATAGAACTAGAAGGTGGGACACCCAAAAAAAAAAAAGGCCAATTTTTTAAATATTGCCTTTATTTTAATAGAACACAGGTAGATCTTGCATTAGTACAAATTTTCTGAAGGTATAAAAATGAAACTCAAAAATGTCTGCATTATTTTCTAACTTCAATCTTTAATGACTTGCCATTAATTTGCCAGAAACCACAATTTTATGAAAAGGACACCTTTTATATATTAAGTTAACTGAAGCAGCTAACAAAAAATAAGAGCATCCACATCATTCTGAAAAAAGGTAATCTACAACTGATCATTACAGTTTATAATTGTAAAACCTCCACATTTTCTTCACATCTGAAACTCAATGTCTGTCATTTAATGGCTTCATTCCTAAATGATTTGCTAGAAAACCACAAATTTTGAGAAACAAAACAAAAATAAGAAATACATTTTGCAATTGCAAATATTAACTCTGGGCTGTCTTCAAAGTTGCAGCAGTAAAATGAAAAGCTAGTAAATACCGCAAATAGAGAATGGATAGCAAACGTCAAAGCAACATACCACTACGCCAAATCAGCTGTTTTGTGAAAGAGGAAGACTAATTCAATTCTACCCATAACTCTCACCCTAGCAGAAAACCTGGATGAAGCCAATAATGGAATATTGAAATGTGTCCATTTACATTTATTAACCAGGAAAGTCTGACTTTGAAAACAAAATGGTGGTGGGTGGAATTCAGGCTCTGCCACTTGGGGGCCCAGTACAGAGTTCAAGCCTTTTTCTCTACCTACCACCATGTACACCTGGGACCTTGCACCGGGCGCCCTTGGCAAGACTGCTCTGCAATTTGTAGCATGTTACAGGCCACCCTCTCAAACTCAGGAACCTCATATGGCCTTCCTGAAAACATTGGAGGGGATAAATGTATCTCCAAACACCATCATACTAGGTGACTTCAACTACCCTAATATAGACTGGGAACACTACTCAAGCCCAAACACTCTAACCCAAAGATTCCTGGAATTCATAAACTCAAATGCCATGGAACAACTAGTCACCATCCCCACAAGAGGAGAAAACATACTTGATCTCATCATCACGAACATGGGATCAAAATGTTCAACACCGGAAGTATACCACTCACTGGTGAGATCAGATCATAAACTAATCTCGCTGGAGGTCCTCATCCCGCCCCCACCTGAAACAAAAAAGACCACAGTGAAAAACTTCTCAAAAGCCGACTTCACACTTCTAAAAACTAGTGTGGTCTCCTTTAAGGCCCCTGAACCAGTGGTAAACATTACTCAAACCGCTGACTCACTTACAAATGCCTTCTACCAGCACCTACAGGACTGCATGGATCAGGCTATCCCAAACAAAACTAAGACTCTATGTACCAAAGGCAAGCATCCAGTCTGGTGGACCCCAGCCATAAACAAGCTCTACAAGAAAAGGAGGAAGCTACTACAAGATAGAGCAAAATCCTTGAAAGGTAAGACACCTTTGATCATCATAAGTAAAAAACTAAGAGCTCTCATAAAATCATCCAAGCCAAATTTTGAGAGAAAAATCGCCAAGGACTCAAAAGACAATCATAAGGCCTTCTTTAGCTATGTTAGAAACCTAGGAGGAAGCTGCCAGATATGCTCAGAATTAGTTCAAAATGATGTGAAAATTACTGAACCTTTACACATTGCCAACATACTGGCTGACAGGTTCAGTGCAAACTCCCAAAAGGAGAGATATCTATACCAGAGGATTGTAGCCCTCCAAACATCTCCAACGCCCAGGTGAGAACTGCTCTCACTAAGGCAAAAAACACAGCATCCATGGGACCGGATGGTGTCCCCAGCTGTGTGCTTCACGAACTCAATGAGGAATTAAACCCACAATTAGGACAGCTGTTTAATCTTAGCCTCACCTCAGGATGCACTCCAAGGAGTGGCGCATGGCGACTGTGGTCCCACTTCATAAGGGCGGTGCCTCCACCGACCCTGGAAATTACCGCCCCATTAGCTTGACAAGCCTTATCTGCAAAGTCATGGAGAGGATCATAATGGAACTCATAAATAAAGACATAGGGAACTTGCAGACTTTGGATCCAACCCAGTTTGGCTTTGCCAAAGGCAGATCCTGCCTCTTAAACTTGGTTGACTTTTCAAGACAGTCACCAAGGCCATTGATGAGGGAAAGGCAGTCCATACAGCCTACCTCGACCTGGCAAAGGCCTTCGACACAATACCCCACTCAGGTATCATCGAAAAACTCATCAGCTTGAATGTAAACCCATACATCACAAGATGGGTTGCAAACTGGCTAAGTGACAGAACCCACAGGGTCAGAGTTGCTGGAGCCATGTCAGACTCAAAGCCTGTCACTAGTGGTGTCCCACAGGGCTCAGTCCTGGGTCCACTCTTGTTCTTCATCTACTTTTCTGAAGTACAAGCAAACACAGGAGGGTTATGGCTGACAAAGTTTGCAGATGACTGCAAACTGGGCGCCATAGTCAAAAACACATCTGACACAGATATCCTTCAGAAGGGCCTCACAGAAATGGATAACTGGTGCCAGAGCCATGGCCTAAAGTTAAACGCCAAGAAATGCATAGTCATACCTTTCAGGAAAAACAAGGTTACCCCTAGCTACCATATAGGTGGCAATCCACTGAGCACAGAAGAAGTCATCAGGGATCTGGGGACCCAGGTTGACAGTAGCCTTTCGTTTGACACTCATGTTGCTAAAGTAGTTAGGAAAACCTTCTATATTGCCCACCTGATCATGAAGGGATTCACATCTAGATCAAGGGAGGTCATCGTCCCCCTGTACTCATCACTCATTAGACCTATGATTGAGTACAATGCCCCGTTCGGAATGTATCTGACCCGAAACCTGCTGCATCTTGAAAGGCCCCAAAAGTTCCTCACCAAAAGGATAAAGGGTCTCAAAAATATGTCTTATGCTGCCCGACTGAAAGAACTCCAGCTCTATTCAGTCTCATACCGCTTGCTCAGAGGTGACCTGTGCCTGACATATAAGGCCATGTCAAACCCAGATTTGATGAATATGCTTCACCTCAAAAAATCTAGATCCCTCAGAACCACAAGGGTGGGAGACTTAAACCTCGACACGGTTATAAATAGAACGTGCTGGAGGGACAGATTCATCACCCAGAGACTCCCTATGCTGTGGAACAAAATCCCGGTACATGTGAGGCAGAGCACCTCGATGGCCTTGTTCAAGAGAAATCTTGACCAATGGATGGGAGATTGCAGATATACCTCAGGGATTACTTCAGTGTCACTGCTTGACAGAGGCACAGCAAAATAATAGGCATAGTTTTTATTCAAACTAAAGGGGTGGCGAAAGCCACATAACTATGGGCTAGGCTTATAAATGCCCTTGGGCAGATAGCCTAGTATGAACCTATGAACCTATGAACTTTGCTATGATGCGATATTGGAGTTGGTATATTTAGTTGGGGGGGTGTGGGGGTGGAGCTCCCCACATGGGTGGGCTTGATTTGCTTCGGTTTGTTTTTTCACCATGTTGTCCCAGTGGTTAATTTCCCTGGAGTGACAGTGCAATGTTTCGAGTGTTCGATAATATGAGGATTCACTGAAGTGGTCTTGATTGTTATGAAATTTGAGTAAGTAGTCTTTTGATTATATAAAGTAGATCCATATACATACAGACCCGCGGTAGTGGTGCTGCGGTGGTGTTGTCGCCTCACAGCAAGACGTTGTCGTGTTTGATTCTCAGCTAGAGCGTCTTCTGTGTGGAGGCATGCATGAATGGGTGTGCCTTCGTTGAAGGTTGTGCGTCAGGGCTGGTAACTCGGCACGTAAAAATCCACTACCAAACATTAGCGGACTGGAGTTCCGCTGTAGCGACCCCTAACCGGGATAAGCCGAAAGACACAACAAAAGATCCATATACATACACACACACACACACACACACACACACACACACACACACACACACACACACATGCAAGGGCACGCACACACACACACACGTACACACACGCACACAGACGCACACACACACACACACACACACACACATGCACGCACTCACAATCACAAGAGAAAGGTATTGCAGTTTGTTACTTCAGCCAACATGTTAGCCTTTGAGAGTGGGATGAAGGCATCAACTCCCTTCATGCCTACCTGGATGATGACCTTGTTATGACCATCTTTGTTCCCTTTAGTATGGAATGAATGACATCATGGCATAGGTTAGATGGTCAGCAAACATGGGGGCCAGAAAACTGATAAACAAATGTAACTGCAGTCAATGGCATTACTTAGTGTCTGCACTTTGATTTGGACTTTTTTGCATATTAAACCATTTCAGAGTGGGCATGAGGAAACCAAGACAGTTTATAAATGTGCTAAATACATTCTTCATCTCTTCTGTATCAAAGAGAATTTATGTTAAAGTGTATGCAAGTTGCATCAACATGTGATACTACTGTTTGGGTACTAAGAATGCGAGCTGGGATGTTATAGGGTAGTAGTTTTGGGATTGTTTAAAACTAAATAGCTGGTTGGTTAAAGGGGAAGGAATTGATTTACCGCAAAGGACTTTGCAAACAGTAACCAATAAAAATGAAAGATAACTAAGCCCCTTAAGGAGACTACAGAATTAAGACAATGTCTAACACTGATCCCTTATAACAGCAGATTGACAGAGGAATCACTCACTGGTGGATGGAGGTGATAACAGTTGTCAAGTTTTCTATCCCGATATTAACCAGCAATTTACACTCTCTCTCTTTCTGTATATATATATATATATATATATATATATATATATATATATATATATATATATATATATATATATGTCTGTGTGTGTGTGTGTGTGTGTGTGGAATTCCTATTCTTGGTCATCAATTAGATCTAGGTATAATAACAACTGATCATATCAGTATGCAAAACAAACACACACTTGGATCTGCCAATGCCCACTTCATAAAAGCTTGTTTGGTCAAGCCTATCTGAACAGAGCTTTTGAGATATTAATTTTATATGAGGACTTTGCACACAATGTGTGGGCACACCTGGGTTCATAAGAAGTTACTATGCTAATGGCCCTGGAGCCATTACAAACCTAGTCATGTAAAATGCCAAGTACCCTTATTGACCAAGTTTAGATAGTCATTGTTAGTGAAGCAATATTGTGATCAGTAACAACTGCCCCTGTCCATGAAGGACATAGGTGCCACCCCTGGGATGAATTTATGGTCATCCATCCAGTTGTCAAGGTTGCACTTAAATAGAGTCATTGAGGAGCTGTGCTTCACATGGAGTGGGAACATATTCCCGAGGAGTGGTAATACCTGGGAGATGTATCTGTCTCTCCAGCATGTTCTGTTGATGTCATAAGCTGGGTTGAGATCTCTGGAGTGAGTTATTTTTTCTGATTTGATTTGTAGATGTGCAGAAATTCCATTAGGGTAGGGTCTGAGACAGCTATGTTGGCCAGGCACATGTCTCCTCTCGGTAGCCTGTATGATACAGAGTCCAGTGATGAACCTTTTAGTCTTTTCATGTATGTCATGTTTTGGAGGCCCTGAATTCTCTTGGTAAGATGTCTCTGTGGTTTGTCCAGTTGCTGCAGGTGTCTGGAAAAGTTCATACAGAAGGAAACATTGCACTCGATTAGTGGTCTGATAAGGGTCGAGTAAAGTGGAGCTATAACCTCCCTGGTCTTGGATGTGATGCCCTTATTTATGAGATGCCCAATGTAGAATGCTTTTCTTACCACTGCAGACACATGGTGATCTAAATTTAGATTGCTATCAATCCTGTATTCCCAAGTCTCATATCACTGAGTTTGTGCTTAGAGGGGTGCTATCTATATCATACTTAGCATGGGCTACTTCTTTGCCAAAGGGGATAATGAGGTATTTTTTGTGTGTTAAGTGTTAGTCCATGAGTTTGGCACCAATCATTTGTCTGCATCAGCCCTTTCTGTAATATGTTAACATCACTGGGGGACTCTGTGATTGCACCCATTTTACAGTCATCTACAAACTTGGTAAGTCACAGGCCATCTACCTTCTCCTGGACTTCAGATAAATAGATTCCAAACAGTAGAGGGCCCAGCACAGATCCTTGCGGTACACCGCTGGTAAATGGTCTACTGGTGGAGGTGGACTCCCCAACTTTGACAGTGTGCATTCTGTCAGTGAGAAAGTTTGCTACACATCTAGTAATGTAGGGGTTGATCCAAGCTGGGAGAGCGTCTCCAAGATACCTGAATGTGGGACTGTGTCAAAAGGCTTGGCTAAATCAAGATAGGCAATATGTACTGTTTTGCCCTCATCCAGGGCTTTGGTGACATTCTCAAAGAAGTCCACCACATTTATTAAGCAAGAGCTACCCATGACGAATGAGTTTGAGTCAATAGTCAAGAGTTTGAAGGTCGCCTATGTCCTTGTGGATAAGGTCTATGATTCTTTCCATAGCCTTGCAGATAAGGCTAGTTAGGCTTATGGGTCGGTACTTCCCAGGGTCAGTTGAGGAACCTCCTTTGTGTAAGGGGATTACTGTTGCTGTTCTCTGCTCTGCCAGGACAAAGCCAGTTTTCAGGCTATGGTTAAAGAGAGTGTTGATGGGGTTCTTCTGCTAGGTCTTGTTTTAGACCGTTGAGTAAGCAGCCTAGGATGTTATCTGTTCCCTTAGATGCTGTGTTTTTGGCCTGGGAGAAAGCTTATATGACCTGTTCTTTGGAGATGCTCAGTAGAGAACTGGTGCTGGGAATAATTTGGGGTATGTCAGGATGGGACTGGTGCATGAAGTTATTGCCAAATCTGTCTGCTGGCAAGTTAGCAATTTCCTCAGGTTCAGTGTGAGTGGTACCGTTTACTATAAGTTCAGCACACAGCTAGGCATTCCCTCTTAGGTTATGGATGTAGCTAAAGAATGCCATGCGATTGTCTTTCCTAGGCATGCTAATTTAGACTCATAGCTAGCCTTAGATGACATAAGATATCTAATTTGCTTGTTCAAGCTGTGGATGGCATTCTTCCTGTTTGGTTAGTTCCCTCCTGTTCTTAGATATCAGTTTCTTTCTTTCGCTGTATAACTTGTTTATACTTACAGTCCACCAGGGTGGCTTGTTCTTTCAGGAAGACCTGGTTTTGTTCCTGTTAGGTACAGCTGAGTCAGTGCATTTGTTTAAGTGGCTATATTGGGTAATTGTGTATTCCTCAGCACAGGGACTTCAAAACTTTTTATACCATCAATTAGTAGGGAATAGTTAGCTTTGGAGAAATATTTCTTTTTTTTACTCCTGTGGGGGTATCAAGTTTGATCTTTACTTCAAACCAAGACAGGTTTATGATCTGAACTTATTAGGCAGGGCAACAAACAGAGATTAGTGTAGTCACCACCATACCTCTCAACCGTACTGAATCACTTGGTTATTTCCCGGTTTTGAGGTCCAAATAATGAGGTGCCATGATTCTTGAGTGGCACCCCTTAATTTCTGAATTTCCTGGCCTTTTTTTAAAAATTTTTTTCTTAATTTTTTTTTTTTTAGGAGTGATGTCATTGCGCAGAGGCATGCGCAGTGATGTCAGCTTCATCAGCAGCCTTTCGGAATTCAGCTGAGGGTGAGGCTGATGAATCCTTCTTATTTTACTTCTGTGTGCCTTCCCCCAGACCCATTCCCATGCCATGACTGGTAGAGAGAAATGTGAACTGCGACTGAATGACAAGTTATAGGCATAGCTCTCTCTCTTTTTCAAAAATAAATGATTTTTGAGGTAGATTTTTGCAATTCCATAATTTCCATTCATAATAGCCACACACAGATTTTACATTGTGCTGTTGCCTGTTGGCTGTTGATAATATGCTTATAGAAGTTATAGTACTCAGACTCTCACTAGACTCACTTTAATAAACTTATATTATTCTTCGGAGTAGTACCCCAGCCTCCACAAATACACGAAAATGTACTATCACATATTTGGAAGTTTGGAGATGCCTGCAGCCCTGCACGTCAAATTAATGGTATATGATCAAATGCTGAGAGACATTTGGGTGGCCAGTGCCTACCTACTAGTGCCTTTCTACCTATTTTCATTGTTGTCGGTGATTTGTTTGGGGTGTTTATAGATGAACAGTGAGGTTGAGTGCTATTCACATAAATCCAACAACCAGGCAATGATCCATCATCCAGCTGTTGTGAAAAGGTGCCAACCATGCCATTATTCATAGAGTGGAAGTAGCCCAGCCACTAGAGTAGGAAAAATTTAAAACGCAAACTCCCCACCCCAATTTTTGATTTTTTTTTGAGCACGGATGTAGCTAAGCAGTAAGCACATTCCCTGTATGTATGTATTTAAAAAGGACATTTATCCGACTCCAAGTACTTCTCGAAACATTGGCCTGCCCGACCCAAAAATGTGTACAGCTGACAGCTGTCAGCTGTTTAACCTAACAGCACAAATGGAAACACTTTTTATTACATTATACAGAGTCAGACTCACTTGTTTGGTAAGCGACACATAATATAGGGAATGACAACAACAGAATACAGCATCCGTTCTTCCACTTGCTCATTCTTGCTGTGGTTTTCTTGAGTTGGAAACAGCAGCAGTAACAATGAGATCATATTTTTTCCCTTCCTGCCTACCTAGATTTGCCAGCGGCATTTCAGTGTGCATTTGGCAGTGTAGTCAACTACACTGAAACTCTGCTGGTAGAGTATTTTTAAACACTGTCTTCTAGTGCTCGGCTCGTGTTCTCTGTTCTGTTTATTTCTGAGATAACAGAGTACTAATATATCTGTGAGTGTTCCCAACAACCTAGGCATCAAGCACAAATTGCATTTCTTGTTTAACGGTGTTCATTCGTCTTTAAGAGAACAAACACCCTTTGCCTTTTATGTTTGTGTGTCCCTGTATCAATGCACAGACCTTCCACTTTTGCTTCTTCTTTTCCTCATTCGCGCAAGCGGAATTTTAAATATAATGAACATTCTGCTACTACAGGCTCAGCATTAAGGTAAGTGTATGGTGTACACAGATCTTACTTCAGGATTTTGTGTGTGTGTGTGTGTGTGTGTGTGTGTGTGTGTGTGTGTGTGTGTGTGTGTGTGTGTGTGTGCATATGGGCTATTTAAGAAAGGAATGAATGAAAATATTTTATCAGACAATTTAAAGGAAATATTATTTCGGACTGGCTGCAGCAAGAGTAGGAAAATAGTTTAGTGTTAGAAAGTTGAAATACTTTTGAGTAATGTTATACACTGAGAATTCCCTTCTTGATTGCTCATTCCTTGCAGTTTATGAGTAGAATTTGTAGGTGGTGCAGTTCTTGCCATGACCTGGGATGTGCAATCATAGTTTTATTACAAAAGACTGATGTTCTTGTGCATTTGTCTATGCACTGACCGTTCAAAGTACTGTATATACATTATATCAGTTGTGTTAAATGAGTTTATTTCACATTTATCATATACAATGCAATCATGAAGTGTGTGCAAATGAATGCAGATTTAGCTGTGCACGTGTTATTTCAGGCACACTATACCACTGACATCTCAATATGACACATACACCAAGGAGTAAAGTGACTCCTTAAATATTGTTTGAGATGGGTTATTGTCATATTTGGTTTCTTTTCTGCCTATTTAGTGAAATTCTGCTGCAGTTGTTTCAAACCTATTGATTCAAATTCTGCAGAAAATGTAAATAATAATAATTATACTCAATTAATTGGGTAGGTCCACTGAACACACAGTCTTTTTTCAGGGGTGACCTGGTGCTACAATATTACCAGTTTATCATTTAAATGTAACCTAGGCAATTTATTCTTTAAGGGTAGCAGGCACTGAATTTATAGATGAAACACTGAAATATAAAGTTGTTTGCTGGCATCAACCTCTTCATTAGTTACAAATCTCTTTAATGTGGAATAATTAAGATGACTTTTACTTTTGCAAAGATTGTGCATATTGTCTGCTATTGAGTGTCCTTTTTATGGTTGAAATGGGCAGTCTTGCCATTGTTTCATACGTTTTGTTCCATTGCTTACTTGGAAAATGTTCAAAACTACAAGTTTAACATGCTCTAACAAGTGATGCTTATTATACAAGGAATGTAATTTAACACAATCACAAAGGTGAATTAAAGAACATACAATGTGTATATGGTGAGTAGACTTTTATGATGGAAATGCTCTGAATTGGGCAGTTTTGTCATTGTTGGTTCATGCATTTTGTTTCATTGCTTACGGGAAAAATGTTCAAGACAATACATTTAAATCTCGCTGTAACAAGTGTGCAGTATTATACAAGGAGTATAATCTAATACAATTAGGAAGGTGCATTAAAGAACAAATGTATGTTTTGTGTGCAAGGGACCTATGATCTGAAAACGGCCCAAAGGTAATCTTTATCTACCACTGGCCAGATGCATTTTCTTTGAATGTGGGTTTCAATGCTGTTTCAATGAATGTGAGTTTCAAGGGCTTAGAAGTTTTACCGCTAAGTCTATTTTCATTGTGAGACTGTATTGCTTTGTTTAGCAGATGTCTATTAGCGTTTGTGCTACAAAATGTAAAATAAAAGTTTTAAATGAAATCCCTATAATCATTGTAGAAGTAAAGAAGCATGCACATTACAGTTTTATAGTAAATGAGGTGAAATAGCCAAGTAATGGGACATTGCAATGACTGCAGGAAGGAGGTATGTGTATGGGGGGGCCCATTTGACCATGACTTTGTGAGGGAGGAAAACTCAGACAGCCCCAGGTGGCACAAACTGTAGCTACGCCATTGATCAGTAGGCCATGGAGAATGACTTTTGGAGGTCCTAGCAAACTATAATATTCTTTTGCTAAGATTAGAATATTGCCTGCCAGTAAATGCCCTAATTTTACTACAAAACCCACATACTGCAAGTCACCAAAACAAACTCGTAAGGTTTATCATCTTCTCCCTTCCCAGTGAACATCATTGCTACACATTTCAAAAAAATGGTTACCATTTACTACAGGGTCTGCAGGGCCATATTTTCATTGTGTGTTCCTCAGTTTGCATTTGAATGTTGGTATCCCAAAATTCCATCGGAGTGGGTGGGGTTACATAATTATGTATGTAAATTTTACATTAATCAACATACAGAGTTGTATCTATTTTTCATGGGCCTTTGTCCAGATTTTTGATGTTTCCAGGTTGAGAGATATGGTGACCACTCATGTTGGTGAGCATTAGGTCAAGGACATTTGAGCCCCTTGGGGGGATTTAGACCAACTGTTCCAGGGCATTTGAATCAACGAAGTCCAGGAACCTCATTGCAATTGTTTGTGGTCATGTAAGTCTCCCAATCGATGGAGGGATAGTTGAAATCTCCCATGACCAGGGCGTTTGGCTGTATGTTGAGTGACTGTAGCAAGTCCAGGTAGGCAGTGTGCTTCTCCTGGTTCATGGTGGGGGTCCTGTAGCTAGCGATGATGTAGAAGGGTGTTTTCCCTATAGTTAATTGGTCCTGGAGTAGATCCAGAGAGTAGTACTGTTTCACCAGTCTTGAGGTGTGTTTGGATTTGATGAATAATGAATACACCTCCACCTTTGGTTCTTTCACACTCATTTTGGGGTCTGAACCTGTGAAAGGGATTGTAGCCTTGTATGGCCGGGGTGCTCTCAGTGACCTTGAACCAAGGCTCTATGACTACACAAATGTCAGCCTTTTCCAGGGAGTGCAGTTTACTGTTTAAGTTCCTAGCATTAAGCAGCATGGCTTTGAGTTTGTCTTTAGCAAATTTCTTTCCATTGGAAGATTGCTGTTTGGACATTGCCTAAAAAAGACACTATGGGGGAGGCAAGCATCTTTATCAGTATTCTAAAACCTTGAGGAGACAGGTGAAGGCCATCTCTGGCAAAGCAGAGTGGACTGTCGACCGTGTCTTCCCAGGCAGATAGATACTGGATCCCCCTAGAGTGACACCAGAAGCTAAGCAAATTATTGAAATCAATCATTTTTTGTCTGTACTGTGGCATCATCCTCAGTGAAGGTAGAATAGAATGCTGCTTAGGGCTAGGGACATACCTGCCTGGGACACACATTCTGAGAGTTCGGTCATGTCTTTCTTCATATAGTCCAGGGTGGTATGTCTCAAGTCATTTACACCAGCATATACTATGACAGTCATAATGGTAATTGCTGGTAAGTGGCTTGAGTGTGTGCGGGATTTGATGGATCCTAGAACCTGACAGGCAGCTGACCGTGACCTTCTCCTTGTTCAACCTGGTGAGGGGGGCATCTGTGTCTCACTATCGAGTCGCCTATGACCAGAACATTTGGTTTTATTTATTTATTTTACATTTGTTTACAGGGAAAGTCCAACTGAGCATGGATCCCATTTTCAGCCGAAGCCTGGAGAGAAAAGCTCCACAAAGATTAGTACACAACATACAGTAAATACAAGACACATGTCAATAGAATACATTACAGAGTAAAAAAGTTAATAAGGTACAATTTCTAGGCCAAGAAAGGAGCAAAAAGTAAATATACTATAAGTAGCACATTGTGTTACAATAAACAATACATTTGAAAGGACATTTTGTTCAGTCATTTGGTTACATTCATCAGTGGCTAGTACAGTAAACACACATTGAGTAAGAGTATAGAAAGGAGTTGTTTAAAGCTTTCATAGAAGGTTAAAGTATGATATGATTTAATTAACTGAAGCTACCCAGGGTCAACAATTACACAACCAAGAACTACATAAATGGGACCGGAGTTTTTTGAAATTATTTTCATTTTCAATGGTCCTAATATCTATGGGGATGGTAGTCCATGCTTTTGCAACAGAAATGGAAAACAAGGAGTCCCAAAAGCTGTTGTTGCTTTTGCCTAGGTCAGCCAGTGCTTTACTGGTGGATCTTAATAGGCGTTCATTAGAGTGGATATAGAGTACATGTTAAGTACACTTTGAAGAGCAAGAGCTCTATGGGGATAATATATAATCTGGTGGGCTATTGTAAGCTGGTTATATGTGAGCAGGTTGGGTAATTCTAGCCAGGATAGTTTGATTGCTATGCAGTGGTGGGTCCTGAAGGGTGAGTCAGTAGCAAACCTAGCTATTTTATTGCAGCAGGTGTTTAGTTTATTAAAGTCTGCTTTGTTTAGGTTGATGAGTATGGGGGAGGCATAGAGTAGTGTGGATAGTAGGTGGGTTCTTGCGATGGTGGCTTTACTGTCATTGATGAGGTACTTTTTACATTTATTTAGGGTTCTGAGTTTTTCATGGACTTTATTGTCTGTGCAATGTGCATATCGAATTTCATGTTGTGATCTATGATAACCCCTAGACGTTTGGTGTGTTGGACAGGTGTGACAGGGGCGCAATTAGCTTTATTAGCTGAGAATATTGTGAATGGTGGTATGCAGTCTAAGACTCTAGTGGGATAAAATATCATTTGCTGTGTTTTATTGTGGGTTAAGTATTAGCTGAGAGTTGGCTAACCAGGTAAAGGACTCTTGTGTCAATTCCTGGAGTTGATGGAGTGATGGGGCAGAGCAGATTAGAGTGGAGTCATTGGTGTACTGGACTAGAGTGGCATACTGGGTAACTTTGTGGAGTTGGTCGGTGAATATGTTGAAAAGAAGAGGTCCATGAATGGATCTTTGGGGGACCCCTAAGGTGACAGGTAGGTGGGGGAGATAAGGAGTTTTGCCATTTTACTGCTCGTTGGTGGTTGCTTAGATGGTCTTGAAAGCATGCTAGTGTGGAGTGGCTGAGATTAAGACTGGAGATAGCAGAAAGGAGTTTGGGATGGGAGACAGTGTCAAAAGCCTTGAAGAGATCTAGGAATACAGTGGATACTAGGTTATCATTGTTTCAATGTTAGTTTACTGTGTTGGTAAAGCTAATAAGGGTTGTGGTAGTACTTTGATTGGGGCAGAATCCATGCTGGGTGTTGGTTAGCAGTTTATTATTTGGGAATGTTTAAATTTTTCGAGGATTTTAGATAAGGGGTATAGAATGGCAATTGAACAGTATTTAGATAGTTCCACAGAATTACCAAAGTTTTTCGCAGAGAAGGAATGCATTGTTCTGATAAAGAGCGATTAATGAGCATGGAGACTGGATAAGAGATGGCTTTGGTTGTGATCTTTAGATATTCTGCAGGTAATTTGTCAGTGGCCAGGGTTGTGGGTTTAAGCCTATTTAGGTATTTATATATTGTGCTAGTTGAGACAGGCTGTAAGGAGAAGAGATTTTGGTCTGCTGGTATGGAAGATAGGATGGGATGTGAAGTGGCAAACTATTACTGGTGAGGACTAGGATGGATTTAGTGAAGTATTTGTTGAACTGAGTGGCAATATTATTTATGGTGGTGTCAGTATTAGGAGGTAGAGTACTGGTCTTTCCTGGTTGTAAGATTTTATTAATAGCAGCACAGAATTTTTGTGGGTTATTTTTGTTTGGTTTGAATGCATATAATGTTTCCCTTTGTCTGTTCTAATTTGTTTTTTGGCTTTGTTCCTTAGTTCCTGGTATGCCTGTCTAATAGTTTGAGTTTTAATTTGATGCTACAAGTCCCATGGTTTATTGCTTTGTTTTATCAGTAGACTGGTATCTCTGGTCAGCCAGGGGGCAAAGTTGGATTTAGTTCTGATAGGGGCAAGATGATTTAGAATGTTTAGGAAAGTGTTATTGAAGTAGTCTATGGCACTTTCCAGGGGAAGAGGTGAGAGTGGTCTCCAGTTGCATTGATTAAGTGCAGAAATGAAGTAATGGATTTTGAAATTCTTTGTGTACCTGATTTGTTGGAGGGTGGAAGATTTTAGTGGATTCACTTGGTGTCTAATTATAAAGGTGGGAAGGTGGTCACTGAGGGTGTCTGGGAGGGAACCTGAGAGGTAGGATTGAGATGGTCTGTTAGTAAGGATCTAGTCTAGGATCGACTCCTTTTTTGATGCTTTATCTACCTGTGTTGTGGTTTTGATTAGTTGAGTGAAACCGTGTAGGTTAATGTGGTTAGTGGGGTGGAGCGAGTTACAGGAGGACCAGTCAATATTAACGTCACCTAGTATGATTGTTTCTTGGTGAAACCTTTCAGGTGTTTTGCCTTGGGGGCTTAATTGCTGAGACACTGATGTGTTTGTTGTGTGCTGTGGTGGATTCTGTTCATGTACTGGTATGTGTATGTTTGCACTTGGGAGGTCTCTGGTCTTTTGGTAGACTCTTAGTGAGTTTGTGTCTTGACCTACTCTTGTGTGAGAGGGAGGGTGTGAATGCTGACAACCAGTTGTATGTCTTGTTTGTTGTATTGTGAGAGGACTGATTCTAGTTTTATGGTAGAGTTACATCTCTCACATTCTGTATTTGTTTGCTGCTTTAGGAGCAAGTGGTTGTCAGTGTACATGAGGCAATTGCTATATTGCCTCAGGTTACCCATGTCAATCAGATTGGCTGGAGAAATGGTAGGAAACTGTCCATGATAGTGGGTATATATTATAGTGTCTAGTGGGGAAGGGTAGGGTGGACCAGGATTTACTTGTAAGACCAACAAGGGCAGCTATCCTGTGGACTTCTAACTGTGGAAGGCTGTGTCAATGTCTTAGAAAGCACAGCTGGGTTGCTTGCTGGGTAGCAATGTGCAACTGCATTTCTCAGAGAGAGGCAGTGGAGCCAAGAAGGGTTTGCTAGCAGGTATCAAGGGAAAATGTTTATTTCTAACCGTTTGTATTTATGCACAGTAGTGCCAAACCCTGCTGCATGATGTGCAGCTGCACACAAATGTGGTGCTTAAATACAAACACAATTAACTCTAATTAGCCAATGGGAGAGCCCAAAACTGAGACTTCCACCAACAGTCCCCCAACTCAGATGTGTCCTGGACTGCACACTTCTGCCACAAGAGTGCAGGAGGGCCTTCCTAATTTAGGATGGTTGGTTTTAGTGCTCAGTATATCCAAACAGCCTGATTCAGCAGATCTGTATGAGATACAGTAGTACTAGGATATCAAAGTGCAGGAAATAACTGTCAAAGCAGCAAAAAAAAAAAAAAAAAGTAAAAAAAAGGAAGAGTAATTCAGCAGAAAATAGTTACAAAAATGCAATGCAAGCTTTAAATATAGTTATTTTTTGTAGATTACAGTGGATGCCTCTGATTTAGTTTAGATTCATCCCAGGCCTCTAGCTAAGTTGCCAAACTCTGAGTAGCTCCTTGTAGACTCTTACTAATATTCCTTTCCTGAAGTCAACAAACCTTGCAGAAAATTATAAAATACATGTTTTATAAACTCCATTTGTTTAACTACTCCTGAATAAATAGGCTTCAGTGACTTAGGAGTCAACTAGATGACCAAATAGCTGTATATGTAAGCAATATAACGTGCTAGGATATACCATATAAAGGTATTCCCACAGATCTAGGGTATTATGAGGTAGAAGTTCAATAAATGTGTGCCTTACAACACAGGAAGAGTTGAGGTGCAAAGCTTGACAGTTGATGTGAAGCTATGGTACTTAAATCTACTCCATGCCTACCAATAAATTAATATTTTCTTTAAAAATATTAAAATCTTCAGGCCACTAAGGATATGGTCCTTGAGTCAAACATATTAAAAAAAAAAAAAAAAAAAGGAACACAAATTATAACCCACTGATAAATTTGCCAAGTACATTTGGGCCTCAACAGTATGCAGGAAGCACACTGCTACCTTGGTATGGCATATAGCATCTACACCCATGAATAGGTTTCACACTAAATACCACATAGTCTTTGGTCTAGCTCCCCAGACTCTTCTCACCACATTCTAATGGTTTTACTGCCTTCCAGTTTTCTAACATAACTAAAGGTTTAAGCTCAGTGGATCCCGTTTTGGTGTCCTGCAGACTACAAAGGCAACATAAAGGAGAAAGACAGACTGACTTTATGTATCTCCATTTTGCTTTTTCTTGATTATACTGCATTTTGCACTTTTTTAAGTCATTTTTTATTGTATTGCATTCATTTTAACTGCATTTACTGTATTTTGCTTCACACTTCAGTGTGATAGCCTGCACTGTTTAAAGTGATTTTATTACTGTTTTAAGTGTTTTTTCTGTAAAAAAAAAATAAATAAGTTCCATCTTGTTTGCTTGTTTTCCCACCTTGCCTGTTAACTAGAGTAGTCCAGATACAGATTTGCTGTATTCAGGACTGTATTATAGTTTCTGAGTTCCCAGACCTTACTGTGTTAGAGGGAAGCCTTTCCGTTTATCAGTGGGAGATGTAAGCACTAGGTAGCCTATCTACCACAAGAGGAGTGATTTTCAGCTCTGAAATTGTAGCTTATTGGTCGTTTGGACAGCTTTTATATCCCTTTTAATTTTCTGCTTAAAAAACCTGTGTTTGCACATCACGCAGCGCCACTAAGCTAGGGTAAACCATTACCGGTGCCAGAAAGTCTGCTCTTCAATTTTTCCCTTAGATCTTGCTAGTTCTCTTTTCTCTTGCACTTTAAATAGCTTATTTGTCTAGCACTTTTGTAGCAATTATTGTAGCACACATAAGTGCTATTAGCACTAAACGTCCTATAAGGAAACAATTCCAGTAATGCCCATCCCTCCAGGCATGTATAAAGGTCAGTTCCCTGTGCTTTCTCCTATTAACCTGGTGAACTTGGGCATCCTGATGCAGTGTAGCAACTGCTTCATGTACACAGACAACACTCTCCTCTTACCCCCCAACACTCAGACTTGTGACAGATGCAGTTATATAGCCAAATTGGAAGGCATGCACTCTCCAACCGTGAATAGCTGGTTAAGAGGAGAAGGTCAACACCTGCACCACACTATGTGGAACACATAGCCCTCTAGAACACTCATCATCACAGCTCTAACACAAAAACGCAAACCACACACTCACCTTTGTGGAGGCTCTCAATAGAAGCCTACCCAAATAGCAGAGACCTCCAAGGCAGAAACGCACTCAACCACCACAACACAGCACAAATCACAAGACACATAGCTCACCCATACAGTGTGCCCCTCAACCGAAGCCCCTAAGGCAAAACAGCTTACATAATACACAAATCATAGGTGAAGCGATAGTGAGGCACACTGATGTCCCACTCACTAGGTTGAATAAGGAGAAGGTAACAGTCAGTTGCCTGCCAGGTGCCAGGATTCGACACATAACACATGCACTCAGGTCATTCCACAACAAGTACAGGTATGACTCTGTCATTGCCCATGTGGGTGTAAATGACCTGAGGCATACCTCCCTGGACTACATGAAAGGAGACATGGAGGAGCTCTTGGATTATGTAGCCCAGGCAGGTATGACCCTAGCCCTGAGCAGCATCCTACCATCATCCAAAATGATACCACAGTACAAACAGAAAATGATTGACTTCAACAATTGGCTAAGTTTTTGGTGTCATTCTAAGGGGATCCACTATCTGACTCCTTGGGATGACATGACTGACAGACCTCGAAGCTTTGCCAGAGATGGCCTGCATCTGTCACCCCTGGATTTCCGGATACTGGCTAAAGCTGTTGCCACCCCTATAGTGCCTTTTTTAGGTGGTGTTCCAAAGACCAAATTACCACCGTAACAGCTATAAATAAATGCAATCTGAGGGTCATGCTGCTCAGTGCTAGAAGCCTAAATGTCAAGATGCACTCACTCGAAGCCCTCCTTAAAATGGAGAACATTGACATTTGTGCTGTAATGGAGACCTGATTTAAAGCAGCAGAAAGCACCCCTGCACCACCATTTCATACCTTTCGGCCCCAGGACTTGGACTGAAGCTTCAAAGGCGGTGGTGTCTCCATATTCATTAAGGATATGCACACCTCCAGACTACTAGCACAGCATAATGCATTGGAGATACTTGAGGTACAACTAACATTGGGCAAGACAGCGATTCAGGTCGTAGCCTGTTATAGGTCCCCAGCCATGTCCCAAGACTCTCACTCCACTTTCCTAAGCACCCTGGAAAATATTAGGGTCCAACCCAATCCCTCATACAGGGTGACTTTAACTATCCCTCCATTAACTGGGAAAACTATTCATGCACCAATACACTTGCCCAACGCTTCTGTAATTCATTAATTCCAATGCCCTGTACCAGCTCATTCTTACCCTCACTAGAGGGCGCAATATCATTGACCTGGTTATTACCAACATGGGGGATCATTGCACTACACCAGTAGTCACTTCTTCCCTGGTTAGATCCAACCACAAACTAATCACCATGGAAATCCACATCCCACCCACACCCCTTGCAGAAGTAACCGCCATGAAAAACTTCTCCAAAGCTAACTTTGGGCTCCTAAAAACAGAGGTGGCTAACTTCATGGCACCCATACAAATGGAGAATAGTTGCATGACTGCCGAATTATATACCAGTGCATTGTACGAACATTTACATAAATGCATGGAACTAGCCATCCCCAATAGAACCAAGATGCTCTCCTCCAAAAAAAGGAAGCCAATCTGGTGGACCCCTGCCATTAACAAACTCTACAACAGAAGGAAGAAACTGTTGAGAAAAAGGTGAAGCCCCAAGACTGGAAGAACTCCCTTATTAGCCTCAAAAAAGCTGAGATCCCTCATAAAATCCTCTAAAGCTAGCTATGAAGGCAAAATTGCACCAGATACTAAAGACAGCCACAAGGCCTTCTATAGCTATGCCAAAAATCTCCATGGCAATACCCAGATTTGCTCTGAGTTACTGCACAATGGAACCTCCTATACAGAGCCAACAGATATTGCCAACATACTGGCCGACAGATTCAGTGCCAACTTTACCCCTCTCTCCCCCACTAAAGGAACAATCACAATACCAGAAGAATGCCAGACACCCAGTATTAGTGCTGCACAGGTTAAAGCTGCATTGTCCAAGACCAAGAATACAGCTTCCATGGGACCTGACAATATCCCTGGCTGTGTTCTACATGAACTACAAAGTGAACTGGCACTGCACCTGTGTGCCCTGTTCAGTCATAGCCTCACCTCAGGCTTTGTCCCTTCCGAATGGTGCACTGCTACAGTCATCCCTCTCCATAAAGGGGGAGTGACTACAGACCCTGGGAACTATTGCACCATCAGCCTGACGAGTCTGATATGTTAGGCTATGGAGTGCATCATCATGGACTTAATTAATAAGGATATAGGGAATCTCCAAACTCTGGACCCAACGTAGTTTGGTTTTGTGAAGGGTAGATCATGCCTGCTCAACCCGGTGGACTTCTTTGAGTCAGTCACCAGAGCTGTGGATGAAGGCAAGGTAGTTCATGCAGCCTACCTTGATCTGGCCAAGGCCTTTGATACCATTCCCCACTCAGGAATTATAGATAGACTCACCAAACTAGGCATCTACCCCTATATCACTAGATGGGTTGCAAATTGGCTCACAGATAGATCTCACAGTGTGAAAGTAGCAGACTCAAAGTCAGACTGCTGACCAGTCACGAGTGGAGTCCCACAAGGATTGGTCCTGGGTCCTCTCCTGTTTTGCATCTACTTTGCAAAAGTCCAGGCCAACACAGGGGGACTGTGCCTGACCAAGTTCGCAGACGATTGCAAGCTGGGAGCCATTATTAACTCCCCAAGTGATGCAGACATTCTATAGAAAGGCCTCACTGAGACAAATGACTGGTGTCAAAGACATGGCCTTAAGCTCAATGCCAAAAAATGCATCGTCATCCCATTTGGGAAAAATTCATTTCCCATAAGCTACCACATCAATGGTAGTCCACTGAACGCTGAAGGCATTATAAGAGATCTGGGGCACAGGTTGACAGTAACCTCTCCTTCGACCACCTCATTGTCACTGTGGTCAGAAAGTCCTTCTATGTGATACATCTCATTACCAAGGGTTTTGCATCCAGGAAGAAACAGGTTATCATCTCTCTCTACTCTTTCCTCATTAGACCAATCATCATGTATAATGCCCCATTTGGCATGTACCTCAGTAGACACCTGCAACAGCTGGAGAGGCCACAAAAGTACCTCACAAAGAGGATCCTAGGCCTCAAACACATGTCCTACACAGCAAACTCAAACTCCAGCTTTTCTCAGTCTCATATCATCTACTAAGAGGGTCTATATCAGAACATCGAAGTATTAAAACTTCAAATGTTCTGATATCGAACACTATTCAGCAAACGCTAATAATAGTGAAGCTGCAGAACAGCAAATTCTTTCCTTGGAAAAGAATTTGGTTGGCCATTTCTGTGCCTTCGCTATTCTTACCGCTGTGGTGGAAAGTTATGGGTTGGGTTCAGGTAAGTGTGCTATTGTACATTAGGGTTAGGGGCAGGTTAAGTGAGTTAGGGTTAAGGCGCAGGTTAGGCGTGTGTGCGATAGTGACAGACTTTAGGGTTAGGGGCAGTTTAAGTGAGTTAGGGTTAGGGCGCAGGTTAGGTGAGTGTGCGATAGTGACGGACCTTAGGGTTAGGGTTTGGGTTAAGGTAAGTGGGTAGATAGTAGTGTATGTTTAATTTAGTGTAGCGTTAGATGTAGGAATTTAAGTGTATATGTGTGTGGTTGCTGTTTGTTTGATGTGCTTGTGTTGTGTGTATGTGTTTCAGAGCAGTGAATTTTTTCCATGGGAAAAAATGTGCTGTTCTGAATGTTCGATATTTTCATGTTTAGATGTTTTGGGGCCAATGAAATAGTGCTCGCTATTTTCATCTTTCGATAACATGATATAAACGCTACTAAGAGGCGATCTCTGCTTGACTTATAAAGCCATGTCTGATCCAGATCTGTTAGAAATGCTACGTCTAAAGAAATCGTAATCCCTCTGCACCACATGCTCCAGAGACCTCAACCTCATTACCACAATCAGCAGAACATGCCAGAGGGACAGGTTCATAACCCAGAGACTGCCCATGCTCTGGAATAGACTTCCCATACATGTCAAGCAGTGCACCTCACTGGTTCTCTTCAAGAAAAATCTTGATGAGTGGATGGGAAATAGAAAGTTCACCCTGGGGATCACTCAAGTGGTTCTACTTGCTAGAGGCACTGGGAACTAACATCGGGTGGCACTATGCCAGGGCACTTCTATGGAGTAGGCTTTGTAAAGGCTCCAGGGCCATTATCCTAGTACACACCTATGAACCTATGAATTGTACTTGACTTTAGATGCAAACTGAGTTAACTGGTTTCCTTAGTAGAGTTTATAGTCTTTTTAAAATTATTAGCCAAGTTATTAATATTTATCTTGACTTGGGTGCCTTACATATGTTGTGTTCTATAATGCGGTGTTCCTACTATTGTAGATTTTATTTATGCTGGTACTCCACCAGGATGGATTGTTTTTTTAATTTCCCATTATATTAGGATCTGGATGTGACTGCTGATTCTATACATTATTTATGTGGATAAAAAACTCTTTTGCAAATCTATTTACAGAGGCAATGCCTGGGATGATGTTATAGATGAATTCTGAGACCTCATCTTAGAATTTGTGGAGATTTGTGCTCTTGAATTTTTTGAATGTTGATAAACTGGTTTCAGTAGGGTTTAGATAGATTGAAGGAAAGGGTAAGGAAGTGACACACTCCGCTGCCATTGGGGGTTCTGGCACTCAAGGTACGAATATTCATGAATCTCGAGAGGCGGACTATGTTAATATTTCTATAGAACACTGGTTAAAAACTGATTTTGGCTTAAATTGTAGGAACGAGAACTCAAAATCTGACTTGGGCACATTAGACCAACAAATCCACATGTTTAAAACCTTACTATTCAAATATAAGAAAATGCAGTTAGAGAATGCATATCTAACTGAATGTATCAAAAGGGAGCAAGTCCCTAAGGGACTACGAATGTGGAAATACCCAACTGGGCTGGAAAAGGATTCACATCTTTACAAAGAACTTTTGGAATTTTTTAATAGACAAGGCTGTGAACTGTTACGTATTCTTATTGTTGATAACAATAAGAAAATGGCTTTATTCTTAAGAGAAATTAATCAAGTAGATGTTAATATAAAAAATGATTTACTGTTTGAATCCAAGAAAAATGTTTTTAATGCTGTGTTTGACACTGTTCACAATGAGCTTAGTGACCTAAAAGGGAGGAAAGAAAGGAAGTTATTTAGGGACAAAATGGAGTATGAGGAGGGGACGGCTTACCCAGACCCTCCCAGAGGACAATTTAGTCAAACTAATGTCTGCCAAAATACTCATGCGTCAGGGCAAGTTTGTGACACACAAGATGAGGGCAAGGTTGGAGAAGTAGTCCCTTTAGATCAAGCCCCCTTCAGGAGATCGGAGAGGTTGATCAATCAAAGACAGACAAGGTCGAACTATTACAGTCCTCAGTCTGCATCACGGAGGGGGAGGGGGGGATGGCACACTTTCCAGAGATAAACAGCCCGCTACACATGGAGAATGAGACCTGTTCAATTGTGACTAATAGTTTGGGTGACTACAGTATTTATAACTACAGCAAACTCACTGTCACTAGGGAGTGGGCTGATCTTTTATCTAAAGGTATGAACTTTGTGCCTACTAATAAGGGCAATGCTGTAGATTCTATTTTGCAGTTAAAACTGTTCACAAGGAAACTAAACCTAGCATTATTTTACCATAACAGTAATTCTCCACTTTGTCCAAATCTTAGGAGACCTAGTATCTTCCAACCTCCTAACCACCCCCTGGTACAAATATTCGAGGGTTTATGTGAATCTGATATTAGAATATTATTGGGCAACAGGTACAATGACTCATCCACAGATAATTTAGATGTAGAGGAGAAGGTCATTTTGAGTGAAATTTTACATCAAACCAATACAAGATTCATGAAACCGGACAAGGGTAGTGGTTTGGTCATCATGAACATTGATGATTACAATAGTAGAATGTTTGATTTACTATACAGTGAAGTTTACACTGAGACCTCACGTAATGAACTAAACAGAGCATATCGTAATATTGACCTAGAATTGGAGCAACTCTTACTGAATGGACAAATTACACTAGACTTACACAACTACCTTGTAATTAAGCACCCTAGAATTCCCACTATATTTGGAATGCCAAAAATTCATAAATCAATAGATAATCCACTTTTAAGACCTATTGTAGATGCTAAGGCCTCTAAAACATTTAGTATAGCAAAATATGTTGATAGTTTGACAAAAGGGGTTCTTGTAAATCTGAACACCATAATTAAGGATTCATGGGACTTTCTTAGTAAAGTTAATCAGAGCATGTATGATAGTAGCCTCATCCTGGTGACCATTGATGTCTGTGACCTTTTTTCAGTTATACCACATGAATTAGGCCTAGACTGGTTTTACGAGTTTCTGTGTAGTAATTCGTCCTTGAATCATGACACCATCTTGACCATTCGTACTTGTATGGAGATTATTTTGGATAACAATTTTGTCACCTTTGAAGGCCATTTATTCAAGCAAAGGCTTGGAGTTGCCATGGGTGCATGTTTTGCACCAATCTTTGCCAACATTGTCTTAGCACATTGGGAAGACCAATATATATTTAATTCTGAATTCAAGACTTCATGGGTATTGTATGGGCGATACCTTGATGATATTGTCCTGTTTTGGAACCAATCAGAACAAGACCCGAATAGATTTTTCTCATACATCAACAATACTACTAGTTTTCTGAGATTCACTATGGTCAAGGATCTTGATTACATTCATTATTTAGATATCACTATAAAAAAAGACTATGTCAACAACTGTTTTATTTCGCAACTATATAGGAAATCAACTTACTACACACCACTACACTTCACCAGTGCACATCCTTTGCATCAGAAAAAGGCCATGGTCAAGGGCCAATGTGTTAGACTGGACAGGATGGTGTCTGATATACATGACTTTACTAAGGAATGCGACACTCTGTTCAATATGTTTCAGAGAAGAGGTTATCTGGAGCCCTTCTTGTCAAACATCATACAGGAAGTCAAAAACAAGAGGACTAGTGGACATTTCAGAGCCCTATTGGGTAACAGGGATGACCATCATAACAATGAGAGGTATACCAATGTTAATTTTACACATGCATTGACACTTACATACTCTTTAGACTTCGAAGATATCAAACACATAATACATAAATACTGGAAAGTCTTTGACAATGACATCGGGATCTTGGAAAAGGTAGGCAATAGGCCTAATATAGTCTACAGAAAGAGTATATCACTAAAAGGACTACTTGAAAAAGGTAAACCTAATTTGACTATAGGTGGCACTTACAAATATGGTAGATGCCCTCAGTGTCCTTTCATGATGGATACGGACAAATTTAAACTCAAAAATTTTGGATACATTACTAACAAAAAGAAAATGTTTTGTTACACTAAGGGGGTTGTTTATATTGCGTTATGCAAAAACTGTCAAGGTTATTACGTGGGGAAAATGAAAAATGCTTTTAGACTTAGAGTCTATCAACATTTTTATGATAGCAAGCAGAAAAACATGAACAATGCCTTATTTAGGTACATTAGTAATCAGATCAACCACAATTTTAGTTTTTTTATTCTTGAACAAGTTGATTTGGGGCAAAGGGGTGGACCTATTGAGGAATATTTGGAGTTTATTGAGTTAAAGTGGCAGATCAGATTGAATGCATACTCCCCTCCAGGTCTTAATGACAGAATTTCTATTGCATCATTTTTGAAACTTAAGTGGTTTTTCATGTTATGAATTATCCATACTGGTACTACTATTTTGTTTTATTCTATTTTGTATATAGGACTATTGTATTCAACACTTGGTTAGTTGATATTCTATGTTAGTATGTCCATGTAACTAGTGTGGGAACTACTACTATTTTGTATTTCCTGTGATGGTCTTTTAATTGAAAGGAAGTGATGTGGGTTCAATAATAAGCTAATTGGCTAGGTGTATATTTAAAGAGTTACCAGCCAGCATTTTATTGTTCTGAAGAAGTCTTAAGTATTGACGAAAGCGCTTAACTTTTTATTTTACTTTTCGTGGTTTTACTTGTATTTGTACTACGTCTTGTGGTTTATTTCACTGCTTTTTGGACTTAGTAAATATATTTTTTATCATCAAGGCTCCGTTTCGTTGGATACCACCCTGCATCTGGCATATTCTTTAATTTCCCATTATATTAGGATCTGGATGTGACTGGCGATTCTATACATTATTTATGTGGATAAAAAAACTCTTTTCAAATCTATTTACAAAGGCAATGCCTGGGATGATGTTATAGATGAATTCTGAGACCTCATCTTAGAATTTGAGGAGATTTGTGCTCTTGAATTTTTTGAATGTTGATAAATTGGTTTCAGTAGGGTTTAGATAGACTGAAGGAAAGGGTTACTGACTTATATGATTAATTAGAGATGGAGTTACTATGGGAGTTGTGTATGATGAAGCTACATTTGTAAGTAGCAGATGAAGAATATTTTGTCATCTGGTTGGGCTAATAAAAATATGGTCCATTGAATTTATATTTATTGAGTCAAAAAACTTCTGAGCCAGTCCTAAGCTGGTTGAGAAGGTACTCCACCCATCTGATGGGTAGTTAAAGTCTAAGCAAAAATGAATGGAGATAGCAGACCTATTAAAATGAATCAACAACTTCAAAGACTGTGACAAGGAGTGCTACAAATGCCTCTCTCATTATTACATATAACATAAAAACCATAAATGGTTCTGAAGAAGTCTTGTGATAAATTAGGATGAAAGCACTTAACTGACTTTATTGTTTTATGTTTCATGTAAAAGAGGTGTTTGCAGTGCTCCATGTGGCAGTTCTTGAAGCTGTTTGGGTAGTTAAAGCCTTCCAGAATGGTGGAGTTCTTATACATGATGAGTTCATCTATGATGTCAAGGAACTTGACATGGACTTCTAGGGTCCTGTAAGAAGTGATCAAGTCATGGTTGATTTTGTTTAGTGTAATTTGGAGTTTAAGTTCTATTTGTGTGTCTCTGGGAGTCTGTCTACAAGTGAAATGGTCTCTGACAATATGGATATGCCATCACAGTTTCAGCTGGGTCAGAATACAAGGTAGCCACTAAACCCAGGTATGGAGGGAGTGCTTTCAGGGCATTTAAACCAGGTTTCAGTTATTACCACATACTTGGATACCTTCCAAGTAAAGGTGTCGCTCAAGGACAAGTAGTTTGTTTAGCCTTCTAGCATTGAGCTGAGCCATCTTAACTTGATCCAGTTTTTATATTCATGTGTTCAGTACACTGGAATGTTCATTAACTGAACTTTGCTTTAAAAAAGGCACTATGGGAGCAGTAAAACTTTCACCAATGTGTCAAAGCCTTTGAAATAGAGGTGCAAAGCAAGTAGGATTGTCAGGATCTGGTTCCATGTTGACACATACTGGATCTCCATATAATGACAACACTTTTTTAGCCAATTGTTAAAGCCAATTATCTTTTCTTGGTACTAAACATTTTGTAGAGAAGGGAGGATTCTACTAGTATCAGGGTCTTGCCTCTATTGCTGACATACACAGAGAGCTCAAGCATGTCACTTTGCAGCTCCCCCAATGTTTTTCACACCAGATCATTCATCTCCATATACACAACTACCATGCCTGTTATGTGTGTCTGCTGCAAGGGTCCTAAGGGTCCCTGAGATGTCTGAAATCGTGGTACCTGAAAGACAACTGGCTGCAACCTGTCTTTGTCAAGGCTTGGTGTGTTTGGAATCACTGTGTCTCACTATGGAGCCATCAATAACTAAAATATTTTTGTTTGAGGGGTGGTCTGATGTACTGGAATTGAGACCCTTTGTCTCAAGATGACTCTGTTAAAGGTAAACTGTTATGTGCGTTGCTGTTTTATTTTGATTTTTTTTCTGAGTCTTGGTCCTTATAGGTGAAAGTGGCTCAAGTAAGGATATCTTTACAGTGTCAGCATATGACACTACATTAGGAATCAGTATTGGTGTATAGTGTGCGGTATTAGTGTAATGCTCCCAGTCTCTGTTTTTTTTTTCTTTTGTGAGAGAGAGAGCCCTACATGTCTCAGATATTTCACCTCTCACAGAGTTATTTGTGCTTGGCATTAGTTCATTATTTGTGACCATATTTTTAATTTACCTGTTGCAGGTTTTACAAACCTTAAGTGTAGCTCACAAATCTATTAGTCTGACTCGGGAAAACAGTGGTATATTTATTCTCAGACAACACATAGGGAATACTGGTTTCTATGGTCATCTGGTCTACCATATCCCATCAAGCAACCTCCTTAAAGAAAAGACCTGAATAAGATCCCAGCAGGCACTGTCTGAGAAATAGCATTATTTTGCCGTTAACATATCAGGCAGGTGTACGCTTGGGATCAGTAGCATTGGCAGATACACCATGAATCAACAACAATACAAAATGGCAGCCAGAGAATCATACCCTACATGGGACTTTGAATTGCATGTACTGCACCTTAGTGCTGTGACATGATGTGATGCGTGCACAGCCTGCTTGGACAAGCGGACGTGCATGGCACTTTGGTGATGACTGGAAGAATATGTTTATATATTATGCCACAGATGCTCTTCTGTGAAGCCTAGTAATTCATAGCTACTGGTTGAATCTAGCCTTATTATCATATATATGGTGGAAACTAATATTTATTAGGAGCCTTTATGGCATATCCATCATAGCAGACACAAAATGCACAAAAAGGAAATAGCAGGCAGCACAGAAGCAACAATTCTATAAGACAGAACCCAAAGGAGGTACACAGTGTTCTACAATATTGTGGTAAAAGATATTGCAGCAGTGTAAAATCCATGTAAATGTTGGCCTATGAACAGCCTTTAATAACATTAAAGTAGCTACGGTAATACTAATGTTCATTACCATGCTTGCCTGCATCAAACACATGCAGTTAAAGTTGTATGCTGTAGGCTGTAGGCTATTTATCTGTAGACCTTCAGCTGTATCTAAGGGATAGCAACGGATGGGAGCCCATTGCTACAGGACTACCACCCCTCCCTCTCCAGTCTTCCTGTCTGCCTTTCGCATGGTGTACTGATCTGTCAGGCATGGCTTAGTGGTAGGTCATACAGACTAATGTTACCAAGGTCCTGGGTTCGAGACTGACAGTGGGAATTTATTTAGCTGCTTTAAAACTTCAGCTTGACAAGCTAAGAACTTGGTTATATTCAACTGGACGTATAAGAGAATTTAAGTACCTTTTTATGCACTTTTTCTTTTAAAAAATACAGTATTTAAATTGATTTAAACTGTGTATGAAGGAGTGTTGAAGGAATTTTTAACTGGTTATTCTGCTCTTCAGTAACTTGAACTAAAAGCTAGTGTTGGCTGAATTTTGTTATTTGCTATTAATTACAGGTGTGGGGGTAGCCACATTCAGTGATTTCCTGTCCTTGCATATTTAAACTGGTGCATGTGAAATAATTCCTGCTTTAAAACTTCAGCTTGGCAAGCTAAGAACTTGGTTATATTCAACTGGACGTATAAGAGAATTTAAGTACCTTTTTATGCACTTTTTCTTTTAAAAAATACAGTATTTAAATTGATTTAAACTGTGTATGAAGGAGTGTTGAAGGAATTTTTAACTGGTTATTCTGCTCTTCAGTTATTCCCACCCACCCTGTTTTTGTTTTGGTGGTGTTGATCTTAGTGGCATTGAAACTGCCCGCCCCTCAGCCTGCCTCTGGGCCCATCTCATTTGCTCACTCAACTGAGTGCAGTGAGATCATATTCTGATTTCAGGCACTCCTACTGTGTACAAAGAGAGCATCTGGGAAATAGAAAAAAAAAAAAATTAAGCTTATTTCCTGCCTTTCTTGTTAAGTGGTACAGACTATTTGTAGGCTTAAGCCCTTCTGTGTTTGAGGGAAGCCTTCTAGCTTGTTTTTTTTCTTGTAACTAGCCAGTTTTCTAGTTTCAGCACTCAAATCTGTTTCTTTGATCTCAGCACTTGTTCAGAAAAAAAAAAATTTCATCTGCTTTTACTGTACTTGTGTTTTACCTACTTCTTTTACTTTTGCATCATCTTAAAATACTCAATTGTATTTATTACTGCTTGGTGTAACTCATTCTAAGCCTTTTGGTTTAAACACTTGGGCTTCGGACCAGTTAGTTGTTTTGCACTGAGAGGTTTGTGGTCTGCACTGTTGTGGCAGAACAGGTAGCTTACATCCTTCTAGGTTGAGAACTGCTGATTGAGGGCTCAGTGTCTGTTATTCTAAAAGTGTATTAATTCTGGTTTAAGCACTTGGGCTTTCAAGCCAGTTATTTTACATTAAGAGGGTTCGTGGTCTGCACTCTTGTGGGAGGAGAGGCTGGACTCTGCCCTTCTGAGCTGGGAATTTCTGGTTAAAGGCTTATAGTGCATGCATATCTGAACTGTTTCTTACTGAAGTTGGTGCCTTGTTTGCTGTGGCATAGACTGGATTCGGGCCTGCTGGATCTAGCTTTGTTTGTGTAACTTGAGCACTAATCCAGACATTCTCTAAAGTATTCAATGGTATTTATTACTGCCTGGTTGTAACTTGATTAAAGTGTAGCTATCATTCAAGTCTTTTGGATTAAGCACTTGGGCTTCAGACCAGTTGTTTTACATTAGGAAGGTTTGTGGCAAGCACTGTGGTGGCAGGACAGGTAGCTTTCATCCTTCTAAGTTGGGAACTGCTGATTGAGAGCCCAGTGTCCAAGTGTATTAGTTCTGGTTTAGGCACTTGGGCTTCAGGCCAGTTATTTTACATTAAGAAGGTTCGTGGACTGCACTCTTGTGGGAGAAGAGGCTGGACTCTGCCCTTCTGAGCTGGGAATTTTCTGGTTAAAGGTTTATAGTGCCTGAATATTTGAACTGTATCTTACTGAAATTGGTTCACCTTGTTTGCTCTAGCATAGACTAGATCCAGGCCTACTGAATCTAGCTTTGTTTATATACTTGTTGTTTGTTTGCTTGTTATTTCCCTGGAAGCTAATTCACCTATAACATAAAATTCTCAGCTTCTGTGGATCACTAGTGATATCTGCATTGCTTACTGTACTTATTTCCTTGTTTCACTTGAAAGAAAGTTACTGTTTGTCGTTTTGCATTTAGTTACTTGTATCACATTGCACTCAAGTTACCTGGCACTTGCTCACTAAAGCAATTATATAAGTCAGCACTAAAAATTAAAAGCACTACACCCTCACTCCCCACTGGCCCTTGTTTTCAATTAAGGATTTCCCAATATTATTCTAGCATGTCCAAAGGTCAGTTGTCAATCTCCTCTCCGGTCCAGCTGGTGAATATGGGAATCTTGAGGCAATGTTATAACTGCCTCATGTACACAGACAACCCTCTCCTCCTCCCACATAACACAAATACTTGAGAGATGCAGCTATTTAGCCAAACTGGAGGCTGAGCTCTCTCAACTCAGGACTGGCAAGACCAGACAGGAGGAGAAGGCAACTACACACACCACAAAACCAGCCTCACATAATGCTACCACTCCACTGAATCAAACACATAAACACACAAAGACATACTCGGAGGCTCTGAGTAAAATTTACCTAAACAGCAGAGGCCTCCAAAGCAGACACCCAAACAACTGCTACCTCAAGACACCCCACAAGCAACACATAAACCACAAAAGCAGTGTGCAAAGCAGTCACAGCCCTTAAGGCCAAATACAACACCAAACATACTTGTCATAGGTGACTCCATACTCAGACACACTGGCCCCACCCACCAGGCTGAACAAGGAGAGGGTCACAGTAAGCTGCCTATCGGGCGCGACAACTCCCCACATAACACAAGCACTGGGTCACTCCACAGCAAGTACAAATATGACACAGTCATTGTCGATGTTGGTGTGAAGGAGCTGAGACCTAGCTGGCTGGACTGCATGAAAAGAGACATAGAGGAGCTCTCTGATTATGTAGCCCAGGCAGGTATGACCCTAACCCTGAGCAGTATCCTTCCTTCACCAAGAATGATGCCACAATATAGAGACAAGATGATCAGCTTTAACAATTGGCTTAATGTCTGGTGTCATTCAAAGGGGATCCAGTGTCTGTCTGCCTGGGATGACATGCTTGACAAGCCACGCTGCTTGCACCTGTCACCCTGGGATTCGGATATTGGCTAAGGTTCTTGCCACCCCATAGTGCCTTTTTAGGCAAGGCTCAAATTCTAAACCTACCACCCTAGAAAACAAAAATGGGAAGAAATTGAGGGTAATGCTGCTCAATGCCAGAAGTCTAAATCTCAAAATGCACTCGAGGCCCTTCTCAGTATGGAGAACATCGATGTCTGTGCTGTAACTGAAACCTGGTTCAAGGCTCCTGAGAGCACCCGGCACTATTAGGTTTTACCTCATATCATGCGTTCGCCCCAAAACCCGGACCACTCCACAAAAGGAGGGGTGTATCCATATTCATAAAGGATACTCACACCTCCAGGTTGGTGGCAACGCATGAAGCTTGAAACCATCCAGGTGCAACTAACAATAGGCAAAACTGCTCTACAAATTGTAGCATGCTACAGGCCACCCTCTCAAACTCAGGAACCCCACACAGCCTTCCTGAAGACACTGGAGGGTATAAATGTATCTCCAAACACCATCATATTGGGTGACTTCAACTACCCGAATATAGACTGGGAACATTACTCAAGCCCTAACTTTCTAGCCCAACGGTTCCTGGAGTTCATAAATTCAAATGCCATGGAACAGCTAGTCACTGTTCCCACGAGAGGAGAAAATATACTAGATCTCATTGTCACAAACATGGGGACAAAATGCTCCACACGGAAGTATATCCCTCATTGGTGAGATCTGATCATAAACTAATCTCACTGGAAATCCACATCCGCCCCACCCCAAACAAAAAGACCATAGTGAAGAACTTCTAAAGCAAACTTCACACTACTCAAGACTGGTGTGGTATCCTTCAAGGCCCCTGAGTCAGAGGAAACCACAACCCAAGCAAGCCCTTACAAATGCCTTCTATGAACACCTCCAGGACTGCATGGATCAGGCAATCCCAAATAAAACCAAGACTCTTTCCACAAAGGGCAAGCGTCCAGTCTGGTGGACCCCAGCCATTAACAAACTTTACAATAAGAGGAGAAAGCTATTACATGATAGAACAAAATCCATAAAAGGGAAGTCACCCCTGATCATTATTAGTAAAAAATACGAGCACTCATAAAATCAACTAAGGCCAATTTTGAGAGAAAAATTGCCATGGATTCAAAGGACAATCATAAGGCCTTTTCAGCTATGTTAGGAACCTGGGTGGAAACTCACAGATATGCTCAGAATTAGTCCAAAATGATACAAAAATCACTGAACCCACAGACATTGCCAACATACTGGCAGACAGGTTCAGTGCAAACACCCCTCTCCCCTAAAGGAGAGATAACTATCCCAGCCGAGTGTAGCCTCCCGGACATCTCAAATGTGCAGGTGAAAGCTGCTCTCTAAAGCTAAAAACACAGCATCAATGGGACGGATGGTGTCCCTACACGAGCTAAATGAGGAATTAAACCCGCACATAAGGCAGCTGTTTAATCTCAGCCTTACCACAGGATCGGCAACTGTGGTCCCACTCCTCCACGGACCCTGGTAGCCCCATAAGCTTAACAAGTCTAGTCTGCAAAGCTATGGAGAGGATCATAATGGAGCTCATAAACAAAGATATAGGGGACTTGCAGACATTGGACCCGACCCAGTTTGGCTTTGTCAAGGGAAGATCATGCCTTTTGAACTTGGTCAACTTCTTGAAATAGTCACCAAGGCCATTGATGAGGGAAAGGCAGTCCATACAGCCTACCTTGACCTTGCAAAGCTTTCGACACAATAAAATGTAAACCCATATGTCACAAGATGGGTTGCAAACTGGCTTAAGGACAGAACCCACAGGGTTAGAGTTGCTGGCGCTGTGTCAGACTATTGTTTGGCATCTACTTCTCAGAAGTACAGGCCAACATGGGAGGACTTTGGCTGACAAAGTTTGCAGATGACTGCAAACTGATAGTGGAAAGTGCATCGGACACTGATATCCTTCAGAAGGGACTCACGGAAACAGATAGCTGGTGCCAGAGCCATGGCCTGAAGTTAAACGCCAAAAAATGTACAGTCATACCCTTCGGGAAAAACAAGGTAACCCCAAGCTACCATATAGGTGGCAATCCACTAAGCACAGAAGAGGTTATCAGGGACCTGGGGACCCAGGTTGACAGTGGCCTTTCTTTTGACACTCACATTGCTAAAGTGGTTAGAAAGACCTTCTACATTGCCCACCTGATCATGAAGGGATTCACATCCAGATCTAGTGAGGTCATTGTTCCCCTGTACTCTTCACTTATCAGACCAGCCCCATTCGGGATGTATCTCACCCGACATCTGCAGCAATTGGAGAGACCCCAAAAGTTCCTCACCAAAAGGATAAAGGGACTCCAAAATCTGTCATATGCTGCCAGATTGAAGAAACTCCAGCTCTATTCAGTCGCATACCGCCTGCTCAGAGGTGACATGTGCCTGACATACAAGGCCATGTCCAACCGGAATTAATGGACATGCTCCACCTCAAAAATCCAAATCCACCAAAACCACTAGAGCAAGCGACTTAAACCTTAGCACGGATATAAATAGGACGTGCTGGAGAGATAGATTTATCACTCAGAGACTCCCTATGCTGTGGAATAAAATCCCGGTCCATGTGAGGCAGAGCACCTCGCTGACTCTGTTCAAGAGAAATCTAGACCTGTGGATGGGAGAATCATCTCTGGGTCACTGCTGGACAGAGGCACAACAAACTAATGGGCACAGTATTTTTTCATAGGGTGGCGTAAGCCTATTAATTTAGGCTTAGGCTTATAAATGCCTTAGGGCAGATAGCCTAGTATAAACCTATGAACCTATGAACCTATGAACCTATGGGTATACTTGCTTGGGACAGCTATACTCTTTACACTCTTTACAACTGAATTCATAGCTTTGCCCCTCTAAGATACCCATTTTCCACTATAAGCTCCCACACCTGTTGTTGTGGAAACCCCTAGCATCTGCTGCTGCCACTGGACTCCTATATGTTATATATCCCAGTTGTATCCTTGCACAGGTCTGCCCCTGCCATTACATACCTTGTTAACCACTAGGATATCCCAGTGTCAAACATATCTGGGGCCCTTTCTGTTTACCTATCCCTATCCAGCACTATGTGCTGAATATCCAGACCAACAGAAGTTTGTCAAGAGTACTGCACTCTATCCTCACATCTCCTGCCTATTAATATGGTCTATTCTATTTGTAGGTATGCAAATGTCCTCCAGGGGTGGCAAACAACAAAGGGTAGACAAGTTCAACTTGCCAAGAATGAAGTCCTGCTAAAGGCAAGCAGGACCACTGGGTGATGCCTATTGGAGGGGACATTCACTAGCCTTTATGGGAATGTGTGTGGGATATAGTGGTCCTTGGTTCAAATGTCATAAGTGGCAGGAATTTCACAAAACAGCAATATTGGTAGCATATCAACAACATAAGGTGGGCCACTTGGCAGGCACTCAACATGGTGGAAAGGACTGTAAGAGGAGGGGGCCAAATCCAACTGCAGTCATCACAGATGGAGTCATTCTTGTCATCCATGCATAAAGATGATGAGGGAATAGTTATAGTGGGAAGAATAGATGTGGGTTATGGGAATGACCATCAGTCATATCTCAAATGGAGACCTGCCAGGTTTGTAACCAATCACATATGCTACTCAGCAACTCTGCTAAGACTGATGTCAGGGTGTAGACACTAACAACTGCCTACATGTTGCATAGGTACATTGGGTGTTTAGCCTCATGCACCCCTTATCATTTTCATGCACTCCACATGGCATCATGTCTTGTGAAGCAGGCACTGACACTCTGTCTTATAGTGTGTATTTACAAGGCAAACTACTACTACAGTGACACATGTTCAGGCTGGATATGTATAACTGGCTAAGGTCTGCACTTGAACAGGGTCTGACAATGATGTCAACACACAGACTGACTCTCAGTCCCAGGATATATTGACACTATCTGTATCCTTTCTGGGTGGTTCTACACCCATTGACCAGGGTAAAACTGTGACCACCCCTCATCTACTGGGATCACCTTTCCTGTCAAAGGTTAGTTACCTGTTAACTGAGAGCCCTGTCACTGTTCTCTCTGGGCCTGTGGTGGCACACTAGTAGACAATATTTGTCATTTGGATATCCAGTGTACAATAGGGTACCAGTGGTTCAAGACACTGATTACTGACACAGCTGTCCCAAAACATGTGGGCAGCATTGGCTTCAATCAACAGATGTGAAGAGCTACAATCTGAGCACAGTGTGCAGCTACTCATCTTAAGGTTAAGGAGTTCGCGCAGCACAATGGTGCTCAGGGACAATGTCATGGTTTGGCTACTGTGGTCTAGGGTGGCAAACGTTTCATCCATGGCCCCCTTCATGTAGATATTAGCCAGTGCCATGGTTGGCACCCTGTACTCCAGTATTTGCCAGTGGCCAGTGAGTGTACATACATATGGTAGCCACATAGCACCACCACTGCAGGTGACAATATGCATCTGCCACAGTTAGGGAACCACCATACCCATCATGCCAGGGGCAGCAATGGTGTAGAGATGTCAAAGGTAGGGCACCTCATACACAACCCCCCTACAGGACATGTTCTACCAGTTCTGCCTGCTTGTCTCTGGGGTACTCTAGGATAGTTTTCTCTGCCCATTGCAGAGCCCCCCCATGCATGGGCTCACAGTGCATCCTTATGTCCTGCCATTGCAGTAGCCACAGTGTATAGATTACAATGGGTACTTCACCCAGTCAACAGAAGAATTCCTCTGACACTGAATGCCTTCCTCTGACTCAGATTTTAGTCTCCACTGACATGTAGCCCACTACTCTCTAGTTGTAAAAACAGACGCATGTCTGTGTGTCCTTATGCACCTGTGCAATTGTTGTCTGT
>NC_056741.1:1305141203-1305158703 GCF_019279795.1 Protopterus annectens | reverse complement strand
ATTGCTTTGGTGACCTTCTCAAAGAAGTTCACCAGGTTGAGTAGGCATGACCTGCCCTTGATCAAACCAAACTGGGTTGGGTCCAGTGTGTGGAGGCTTCCTATGTCATTATTGATCATTTCCATGATAATTCTTTCCATGGCTTTACATATGAGACTAGTGAGACATATGGGTCTGTAGTTTCCAGGATCTGTAGGTGATACACATTTGTGCAGAAGGATGACTGTTGCTGTCCTCCATTCATGAGGCATGAAGCATGAAGCCTCTTTGGAGGCTACTGTTAAACAGCAATTCCAATGTGTCCAAGGCAGGTATGAAACTAGCACTGCAAAGCATTTTACCTTCACTTAGAATGATGCCACAATGTGAACAAAAATGATTGACTTTAACAACTGGCTTAGCTTCTGGTGTTATTCAAAGGAGGTACAATTTATATTTGCCTCTGAGGAACATGGCAGAGAGTCCTAAGTGCTTTGCCAGGGATGGCTTGCACTTGATATACCCAAGGTAGTTTCAGTGGTGCAACAGGTAGCACAATTGCCTTTGGTGCAGAAGGCTGTGGATTCAATTCCCACGCTAGGTAGATCAATTGCTGACACTGCAGTGCATCATTAGGGGGCTGCTGCACTCCTGAGTGTGCCATCCTTCAGATGAGATGTTAAAGGAGTAGGGGTCCTTTATTTATATACAAAAAAAACTCTTATTTACAACATATTTACAAATACTTACAAATGTGCAAATACGTAGATATACAAATATTTAAACATATTCATAATTTTTATAGTAAATGTTCATCCCTATTAGACCCCCACTCCTTTTTCCATAACCAGTATCTGATTTTACTTAATATTATTGCTAATGTCCATTTACCATTAAACATAATTTTTTTTCTTTCATTCCATATAACTCATATGACATAAATGAGATTTGGGACAAACTAATTTGTCCTGGTCCCACTTCCAGGTAGTGAGGGTGGGGGATGTAGTTTCATGAGGGTAAGGTTAGAGTGTGTTGTGTAGGTAGGTTAGATTGTGGGTATGGGTTTAGTTGGTAAAGGGTTAAAGAGAAGGGGAGCTTAGGGGAAGTGATGTAGGTGAGGGAGGGACTTGGAGTAGTGATATATAGTAGGGATTAGAGGAAGTAGGCACATTTTGGCATGAGTTGGTGCTGATGTTGCAACTAACACACGTTCAGACAAACTTGTAGGTATTTCAGTGTCAGGTAGACCTTGTATGGCATGTGTGGGGAGAAGATCTGCTGTTAAGAGCTATATATATATTTTTTTCTCTTTCCTCTTATCTTAGATGGAATTGTGGGGAGTGATGGCAGGTATGTTAGATGTAGGAAGTCAGTGGAAGGGACAGGAGTCTTCTGGCTTTGATCAGTTGTGAGCCGTTGGTGGGTGGTGCATTGGATGGCTGGAGTGTGGTGTGTGGCTTACCTTGTTTGGGTGCTTGGCTGTTGGCTTCTTGGTTCCCCGGTGGTCTGATGATGGGCAGGTGGTGCTGAGGATGATCGCTGGTTGTCAGGCTGTGGTTTGGTGGGTTTTCCGGTCGCAGTGCTGGTAATCCAAAGAGGGACTGTAGGGCCATGCAGTTTGATTGGGGGCCTGATGCTTGATGGCCTAGTCGTAGCCCAGGTGGTCATGGTTGGCGGCTATGGCAGGTTTGCTTTGGAGGATTAGAGCCAGCAGTGGTGGTTTGGTGGTCAGGGCTGCTCATTTTCATGCCCTGGTGGGTTCATGCAGCTGTTTTGGTCCTCACTGCTGGGCTGGTGATGTTCTGGTAGCTGTATGCCATCAAGGGAGACCAGGAGTGTCCTTGTATGGCCGTTGCCTTTGCAAATGTGCGTTGGGGGCAGTGGTCATTGCGGCGAGCTGGAGGACTATAAAGTGTGTTAAGCACACACTAAATAAATACAAAGAAAAAAATAATAAAAGGTAGATCCAATAATGGTGGAGCTCTGGGAATGGTGAGTTCTTGCAAGGGGTGGGGGGGTTGGATTGCCAAGGAGAAATCCAAGCTGGGTGGAGAATGTGGCACATTTAGGTGCTATGGGGGTTCAGGAACCTGCTATGGGTATGGGAATGCCTCCGCGTATGGCAGATGATGTTGACAGGCCAGGGTTGGTCAGTAGGTGGGGAACCAAGCAAGTGTAACCTATAGTATGTGTGGTGAATTGTAACAATACAGGATGATTCACTAGGTAGGTAGGAGTGTTAATTCCAGTCTTTGCAAATGTTACAGCTTTTTTTTTTCCAATCCCAAAAAATTAAGAGTAGAGGCCACAGGCTAAGGGGCAGAGTAGGTAAGCGAATGTGGCATCATTAGCAGGCAAAGTGGAGGCACAGAAGGGGAGAGAGAGAAAGAAAAAAAAAACATAAATAAATATCATAGTAAAAAATAAATAAATAAATAAAATGTAAACGATAATGAATGTAGGACAATGCGGCTAAGGGGGTTAGGGGTGGGATAGAAGGGCTAGGGTATTTCCCTTAGTGTTGGGTATATTGGGTCGGGGGTACAGGTGGAGGCATGGGTGCTGAAGTGGTTCGGCTGAGGTGTTGTATTAATTTATGTGTTGTTTCTCTTCTTGCATTAGGCTAACTTACCAGGACTACGTCAGCGGTAGCAAGCTATTGTGGCACAGGCAGAGGAATTCTTTCAGGAGGTGTCGACATCCAACACAGAGCTAGAGCACCAGGGCAGAAGAGCTGATGTTCCACATTGAGAGCTCCAGCCCAGGGGAAAAGGCAGCATACAGCGAAGCAGGTGGTCACAGCGGGGGCATCAGCTTCCAGCGGACCTCAAGACAGAGGCTCAGGTAATGGTTTTGCTTCATCAGTTTTGGCAGGGGAGGTGAACAGTGAAGATCTGGGGGTGTGTGGAGATGAAGGGGAACTCTTAGGTGGAGACCTCAGGAGAGGATGGCATGTGCTAAAGGATGTACAGATGGGGGCAACAGATGCATCCAGTTATGCTGGAGGGGATGCAAATGGGGTTAGTGCAGGATCAGGGGATATTTCGGCATTAGGTTCAGATGTAGGTCCTGAATTTGGGCTTCGGCCGGGGGATTGGTTAGCCACTCAAGCCTTGGGACAAGAGGCAGGAACTGTCTTTTTGACCCCCTGCATATTCCAGGGTCTGTGAAAGAAAAAATTTGGAAAGGGGAATATGTCGATGTATTTGAGTTGATCGATGCTGGAAGGGGTGCATTGGTTAGTGGAGGTGGAGTCAGCTAATAGTAAAGATTTGTTGGCGGCGTTAGCGGCTTTGTGTAGGAATGGGTAGGTAAAATTCACCCTAGGACATGAAATAATTAGGTGGTAGGCTTTATTTACTATATGGCTGTGCAACTGGAAAAAGATGGGTCATTGGCCTTGCCACTTCTGGGTTATTTCCTTACCATTCGGGAGACACAATGGTTATGGCTGGGGAATGCGTGGCTCTGGTATGATCAGTGTTTCTGCAAACAGAAGGTGGTGGACCATTTGCTATGCTGGGAGGTGCATCATCTGGATATATGGTTAACCACTATGATGGATAGTTATATGGCATTAGCAGAATGGGAAGCGGAGGAGATAGAGTTGGTGTGTGCTGGTCTTTCAATAGTGGCTCTTGTTCTAGGGTAGGGTGCAAATTTTCGCACACTTGCTCAAGGTGTGGAGGGAGTCATTCAGCCATCTTTTGTGGTCATCATGACCTCTCTGCTTTGAAGTCAAATGTTATGGCCGGGAGGGATTGGTTTCCATCCATGCAAGGGTTTCAAGCCATACAGGGTAGAGGTAAATTTTGTGAGTCCTGGGGAAGTGGGTTCTTTAGAGGGAATAGGGGAGAGGGGCCTTTCCTCATTAAGGTGGAGGTTCTACAGGGCATGCTGCGGGGGTTTCCTGACCTCGTGATTAAGAATGAGATATTATAGGGCTTTCATCTGGGGTTTCCTATTAAGTCTAGTATGGGGGGAAGTGGGGTGGGTTGCAAGAGCCAGAGTTCAGTGCGGGGTAAAGAGGATATATTGGAGGCATTGGTGGAGAAGGAGCAGCAGGCTGGCCATTTATTAGGTCTTTTCAACAGTCTGCCCTTTAGTAATTCCAAGGTGTCGCCCTTGGGGTTAGTGCCGAAGAAGCAAGCTGGGGAATTTAGGTTGATACATCACTTATCTCTTTCCGCATAATTTAACGGCATTAGAAATGGAAGCTTTGGATAGATTGAGGAATAATAAAAATATTGTTATTATCCAAGATAAGGGTGGCACTATAGTTGCAATGGATTGGGGGATATATGTGGAAGAAGGAGATAGACAGTTGCAAGATGCTAGATTCTATACATGCATGCCTATTGATCCTACACCCACATTTAAACAGGAAATAGATTGTTTTTTTTTTTTTTTTGGAAAATGCAGTTAGTGAGCGAATTATTAGTAAAAATATCTCATTTAATTTACAAGTAAAGGATCCTTTACCACAATATTTATATCTTCTTCTGAAGATACAAAAAGGTATCAACAAACCACCGGGCAGACCCATAGTATCTGGAAAGGGTTCTCTCACTGAGCCATTGCCTGTCTTCCTAACCACATATCTTAAACCATTGCTTAAATGGGTTAGAGCACAGCTGCAAGATACTACAGAGTTTTTGAATATAATTTCTGATACTCAATTGGAACCTGACTGGTTAATGTGCGCTCTGGATGTGACCTCATTATATACAAATATTCCACATTGGGCAGGGTTGTCTGCATTAGAATACTGGTTGGATAAAATTCCATTATACAGTCCAGGTTTTACTACCTTTCTTTGGCAGAACATGTCTTCACAAAAAATGTTTTCTACTTCAGTAATAAATGTTACTTACAACTTAAAGGAACAGCTATGGGTGCATCATTTGCACCCATATATGCTGACTTGTTCATGGGTTACTTTATGATAATAGTCACAATCTATTTCTTGATAAAATAGATATTTGGAGACGTTATTTGGATGACTGCTGGATGGTGTGGAAATTGGATGTAACATATTTACATGAGTTTATTCAATATCTAAATGAAAATAAATGGGGTATCAGATTTACGGCCAACTATGATTTGGTATCCATTTCTTTTTTGGATATCAGTTTAGTCAGACAGCAGTATGGTACGTTGGCCAGTTCTGTGTTTAGGAAAACCTTTCATTTCATCACAGTGTTACATGCCTCCAGTTGTCATCCTAGACATGTGATCAAGAACATTCCCAAGTCTCAGTTTATGAGGATTCATCGTATTTGTTCAAACACAGAACATTATATGCACTTTAATCAGGATCTAATTGAACATTTCAAGCATCGAGGTTATCCAACAGCTTGTAAAAAATTTCTCCAAAGCCAACTTCATGCTTCTTAAGACAGAAGTGATGAACTTCATGACACCCATGCAGATGGACAATATAGTTACAACTGTTGAACCCTACACAAATGCACTCTATAAGCACTTACATGAGTGCATGGATTGTGCTATCCCAAACAGAACCAAGATGCTATCCTCCAAAAAAAGGAAGCTAATCTGGTGGTCCCCTGCCATAAACAAACTGTACAACAGAAGGAAAAAACTGTTGCAAAAGAGAGTAAAATCCCATTAGTGGAGGAGCTCCCTGGTCAGCCTCAGTAAGAAGGTGAGATCCCTTATAAGATCCTCCAAAGCTAGCTATGAAAACAAAATCACCACTAAATCCAAGGACAACCACAAAGCATTCTATAGCTATGTCAAGAATCTAGATGGCAACACCCAGATCTGCTCTGAGTTACAGCACAAAGGCATGACAATTACAGAACCAACTGATATTGCCAACATCCTGGCAAGTAGGTTCAGTGCTAACTTTACCCCCCTCTCACCCTCTAAAGGGCCCATATCTGTACAGGAAGAATGCAGAGTCCTTAGAATCACAACTATGCAGGTAAAAGCTGCACTCTCTAAAGCCAAAAACACAGCATCCATGGGAACGGACAACATCCCAGGCTGCGTTTTACATGAACTTCAGAACGAACTGGCTCCCCACTTAAGCACCAGGTTCAATAATAGCCTTGCATCAGGCTTTGTGCCCACTGAATGGTGCACAGCAACAGTTATCCCACTCCACAAAGGGGGAGCCACCACTGATTCCAGGAACTATCGACCTAGTAGCCTGATGAGCGTGGTCTGCAAGGCCATGGAACGTATCATCATGGAACTCATAAACAAAGACATTGGTAACCTCCAAACTCTGGATCCCACCCAGTTCGGGTTTGTGAAAGGCAGATCATGCTTCCTGAACCTGATCGACTTCTTTGAGGCAGTCACCAAAGCCGTGGATGAGGGTAAGGTGGTTCACACAGCCTATCTTGACCTCGCCAAGGCTTTCAACACCATCCCCCATTCTGGAATTGTAGCTAAACTCACTAAACTAGGTATAAATCCCTGTGTCACAAGATGGGTTGTCAACTGGCTCACTTACAGAACCCACACTGTAAAAGATGCAGAGTCCAAATCTGACCTCAAAGCAGTGACAAGTGGAGTATTACAGGGTTCCATCCTGGGACCTCTCCTGTTTGGTATCTACTTCTCTGAAGTATAAGCTAATACAGAAGGCCTCTGGCTAATGAAGTTCGCAGATGACTGAAAACTAGGAGCCATAGTCAAGTCCCCAAATGATGTGGACATCCTACAGAAGGGCCTCACTGAGACAGATGTCTGGTGTCAGAGCCATGGCCTCAAGCTCAATGCCAAAAAGTGCAGTGTCATCCCCTTTGGTAAAAACTCTGTACTCATGAACTACCACATAGGCAGCAATCTACTTAACACCGAATGCATGATAAGAGACCTAGAAACCCAAGTGGACAGTAGTCCCTTCTTTGATAGTCACATCGCCACAGTAGTCAGGAAATCCTTCTACGTGTCACACCTCATCATAAAGGGGTTCTCATCCAGGAAAAAAGAGGTCATTGTTCCCCTCTACTCATCACTCATTAGACCCATTATAGAGTACAACGTCCCTTTTGGAATGTACCTCACAAGACATCTGCAGCAACTGGAAAGGCCACAGAAGTACCTCACAAAGAGGATTATTGGCCTCAAACAAATGCCCTATACTGACCGCCTCAAAAAACCCAAGCTTTACTCCGTAGCATATCGCCAACTCTGAGGTGATCTCTGCCTAACATATAAAGCTATGTCAAACCCAGAGCTGTTGGACATGCTACACCTAAAGAAATCCCAATCCCTCTGAGCTACACGCTCTAGGGACCTAAACCTTGTCACCACAATAAACAGGACACGCTGGAGGGATAGATTCCTGTCCCAGAGACTTCCTATACTCTGGAACAAGCTACCCATCTATGTCAAGCAAAATTCTTCATTAGCACTTTGTGGATGGGAAATAGGAAATACACCCCGGGGATCACTTCTTTGTCTCTGCTGGACAGTGGCACAGGAAAATAACTTTCTTGGGTGGCGTAAACTATGGAACCTTGCTGGCTAGGCTTATGTAGGATCTTGGGCCAATAGCCTAGTACCTACCCATGAACCTATGAACCTATGAACCTATGAGTAATGAAGTCCAGAAATTATTTAGAAGTGATTTACTTCAGTACAAGCAACATAACAATAAGAGTAACCATACTAAAATTAGGTTTATTACTATTTATGGTAGGAATGCTCATCAGTTTGTGGATTTAACAATACATCACTGGGACATCCTTTTGGCTGATGATAGGCTACATGATCTTTTGGGAGATAGATGTTCATTCTCGTTTCATAGCCGAAGGCCTTTGGGTAGATACTTCATCCATTATAAATGCAACAAACCATCTGAGTGCAGAACACAAATCACATTGGATGGTACTAGGGCAGTTGGTTGCTATCCTTGTGGCCACTACTTTATTTGCAGATATATTCATCAGACCAAGGTATTCACCAGTAAAAATACATCACGGGTTTTTTCCATAAATATTCTATCTAATTGTAGTAGTGACTGGGTCATCTATCTTGCAGTATGCAGTTGTTTGGCTTTCTACATTGGTCAAACATAAAGACCCATTAGGGCTCGGATTTCTGGACATCTTAGTAATATTAAAAATAAATATTCTACAAATGAATTATACAAACATATGACTGTTCACACCTCAGCTAGTTTTAAATTTATTATTATTGATAAAATTGTAGGCAATAGATGCTTCAAAGCAGGTTGGCCTAATATTCTCAACAGGAAGGAGAAATCATGGATTGTGAGACTAGGTGGATTATTTCCACCTGGTTTGAATGATCATCTATGAGGTTAATGTAATTAATTATGTTAATTGGCTTGTTCTGGTATATAATTTGGTTTACCGCAGTTTACAAAACACATTGAAAAAGGCCTGTGGACCGAAACCGATCTGTGATTGTGGGTTGATTTAATAATAAAGGATATATTGAATCCATTCCAGTGAGTGCTGGTGATTCTCTGTAGACTAGTCTGATACATCACTTATCTCATCTGGAAGGGGATTCAGTTAATGATTTTTATGGCAAAGGAGGAGGTCAGGGTGCATTATGCATCCTTGGATGATGCCGTCAAGGTAATTAAGGAGTTTCAGGAGCCATGGTTGATAAAGGTTGATATTGAGTCTGCCTTTCACTTGCTGCCAATCAGGCAGGAGGCCATTGCTGGGGATGATGGTGGGTGACAAATACTATTTTGACAAAGCCATGCCAATGGGTTGTTCAGTGGCATGTGAGAAGTTCAGTACGGTATTACATTGGGTGTGGCAGCAGAGGGTGTGAATGCAGAAGGCAGTTCACTATTTAGATGATTTTCTACTAGTAGGTGAAGGATGGGCATGGGCTCAGGAAGGTCTGCGGGAGTTTATGAGCATGTATGAGGAGTTGGGGGTACTGCTGGCCCAGCATAAGATGGAAGGTCCGGCTAGAGTGTTAGAATTTTTGGGATTAATGGTAGATGCTGAATGGGGGCTGTTTTGTCTGCCTGAGGATAAGATAGAGAGGCTTAAGACGGTTATAAGGTTGGTGTTGGCCAAGGATAAGATACGGATTTGTACAGTCATGGAGTTGTTGGGACTTTTGAATTTTGCCTGTTGGACAGTACACCTGGGGCATTACTTTTGTATGTCAGTGGTGTTTATGAATGGGGGCAGGAATAAACATCATTGGGTTAGGGTGACCAAGTTGGTGCAGGAGGATTTGCTGTTGTGGGCTTGTTTTTTGGGACATTTTAATAGGATTTCTTTCTGGCAGTCAGACTGGGTGGGGCAGGAGGAACTTCAGTCATTTACGGATGCAGCTGGGGGCATTGGTATGGGGGCCTATTTTGGAGGATGGTGGTTTGCGGCTAAATGGCCTCAAGTTTGGAAAGAAGAATGGAGGCATGATGTGGCCTTTCTAGAGTTGATGCCTATTTGGGTAGCTTCTGTAGTTTGGAAGGATCATTTAAAGGACAAGCAAGTAGTTTTCATTCTGACAATATGGCGGTTGTGAGGGTTTTACAAAAGAAGACGGCTAAGTCAGAATTGTTATTGTTGGTATTACTTAAATTGGTTTTGTAGAGTCTGTTAATAAACGTTTCATTTGCAGGAGTGCATGTGCCTGGTGTAAAGAATGATAATGCTGATAGCTTGTCCCAATTTCAGTTTTGCAGGTTTTGGCTGTTGGCTCCAGGGGCAGAGGAAGTACCAGAAATCCTGCCAGAAGAGGTGTGGAACCTTGGGTCGAGGTAGCCAGGAGTTTTGTGCATCATTCTTGGGCTCTCTATACAAGGAAGGTTTATGGTAGGGCTGTTTGTGAATTTGATCATTTTGTTCTACAGTTGCCAGAAGAGGAAGGGGGTATGGTTGGAGGAATTGTTGTTGCGTTACTTAGACCAAGCTTGGGAATTAGGTAAGGCATCACAGACTGTCAGGGTGGGTTTGGCTGCTATTACCATTTTTGCCAGGGTATCTGGATTGCAGGATTTTACAAAGTCATGGGCAGTAGGACATATGTTGAGAGGGTGGGGGAAAGTGGTTGGGGAATGTAGGGATATGAAATGGCCACTGACAAGGGCAGTACTGAAAGTTTTGTCAAAATGGTTAGCACTATTACAGGGCGGTTCTTTGGATTATTTTATGTGGTGCACATTGTGTGTATGGTTATATTTTGGTGCCTTCTGTGTTTCTGAGTTGTTAAGTTCGTTATGTTGGAAGGACATAATCATAGGTGATGGGGTGGATACTATTTGTTTACAGAGGAGTAAGACAGATCAATTGGGTAAAGGTTCAGTGGTGGTGCTTAAGCCTGATAAGAATGGTAACCTTTGTCCAGTAAGGTGGGCCAAGGAATTCAGGAGGAGGTAGATGGGGAGTTTGTCTGACTTAATTTTTTGCTCAGTGGATGGGAAGGTTGTGACAAGTTCATAGAATAGGTTCATAGATTACTACTAGGCTAATTGCCCCTGTGGGCCATTTTAAGCCTAGCCAATTACCCCATGTGAGAATCAAACCCTGCACCTTGTGCATGTAAGGTAACCGCCTTAACCATTATGCCATTATGGTAGATCCATACATTTGATTAGGAGGGTTTTCTGTTGCATGGGTTTTCCAGTGGATAGGTTTGCAGCTCATTCCTTTTGAATTGCCAGGGCTTCAGATTTGGCTGAAGAGGGCAGTTCCATTGAAGTTATTAAGAGGGTGGTGAGGTGGTCTTCAAATGCATTTTTGTCATATATTAGATAAAAGTTGTTGGTTTTATTAATGCTTTTCTTTTCTTCTTTTCTAGGAAAGCAGATTGTCATCCTGGGGCACTTGTATATCCACTGGGCAAGGAAATGTGTATTGGTTAGAGAGGATGGTAAAAATTTGGATTTGTCTCATTTGGAATGGTCAGTGTCTTGGCATGGTGTTAGGGGTCTTAGATGGGATAGGTTGATGCATTGATGAGTATGAGCTGGTAAAACTGAGGGTGGGAGGTCCTAGAATATTAATGATTCATTTGGGAGACAATGATGTTGGAATTCTTTCTAAGAAGTGATTAGTAGATATTATTCTACAGGATTTGTTAAGGTTGCAGATGCTGTACCTGGGGATGTGTATTGTTTGGTCAGAGTTAGTTCCTCATTTGTGTTGGAGGAATGCTCATAGTTATAGGGCCATTGAATGGGTTAGGAGGTTTATTAATCAGACATTGGCTAGGTAATTAAGAATTTTGGGGATGCATACTATTGAACAGAGATTTTTTGGATGGTGATGTTGTTTGGTATTGAGCGGATGGGGTGCATTTGAATGAGGTTGGGTTGGATTTGTTTAACCTTCACTTGAAGTTGTTTTTAGAAGGTATGGTTGAGGCTATGGATTAGGAGGGGGAACAGCCTGGGAGCAGGCTGGTGGCAGATAAGAGGGACAGGATTGTCCTCTTCTGTTCCCCCTCTAGGGAAGGTGGTCATGCATTTCATTGGAGAGCATGTGAGCTGCTGGATGCTACTTGAATAAAGGAGAATTCATTGGTTAATGGTTGGTTTGGAAGGAGGTGAGCAGGTACGCTGCCCATTTAAGGTTGGTGGGGTGAGTAGGTAAACTGCCCTGGTGGAGGAGGTAACAGTGCGAGTAGGTACACTGCCCTGAAGTATGAATCAGACAGGGTGAGTAGGTACGCTGCCCCGAGATCATTATCGATGAAGATAATTGTTATTTCTGATGTGAATAAAGTTTGTTATTCAATAATATTCAATAAAGGTCATCAAATGCCTTTATGTGTTTGGTGTGATTATATTAAAGGGGGACTGGGACAAATGAGGTTTGGGACAAATCTAATTTATCCTGGTCCCACTTTCAGGTAGTGACAGTGGGGGATATAGTTTCATGAGGGTAAGGTTGGAGTGTGTTGTGTAGGTAGGTTAGATTGCAGGGTTTGGGTTTAGTTGGTAAAGGGTTAAAGAGAAGGGGAGCTTAGGGGAAGTGATGTAGGTGAGGGAGGGGCTTAGAGTAGTGATATTTAGTAGGGATTAGAGGAATTAGGCACATTTTGGCATGAGTTGGTGTCCCCCCTCCCTCCCTTTGAATTCTTGGTTAGAAGATTTTGTGAGTTTAGGGTGGAGAAGAGGGACAGGATTGTCCTCTTCTGTTTCCCCCTCTAGGAAAGGTGGTCATGCATTGCATTGGGGAGCAAGTGAGCTGCTGGACACTACTTGAATAAAGGAGAATTCATTGGTTAATGGTTGGTTTGGAAGGAGGTGAGTAGGTATGCTGCCCATTTAAGGCTGGTGGGGTGAGTAGGTACGCTGTCCTGGTGGAGGAGGTAACAGGGTGAGTAGGTACACCACCCTGAGGTATGAATTGGACAGGGTAAGTAGGTACGCTGCCCTGAGATTGTTATCGATGAAGATAATTGTTGTTATTTCTGATGTGAATAAAGTTTGTTGTTCAATAATATTCAATAAAGGTCGTCAAATGGGTTTATGTGTTTGGTGTGATTATTTTAAAGGGGGGCCGGGACAAAATAGCTTTTTATCTATGTTTTAATATTTTCTGTACTTTTTTTCTTATAATATTCATATTTAATCGTATCCATGTTTATTTTATACACTTCTTTACATAGTTTTCCCCATAACCTTTTTACTCTTACATTTCAAAAACACATGATCAGTAGTTTCCTCCTCTTGACAATGTAAACATGTTCTATTACTTTTCCTATTTTATGGCCTATTTCATTTTACTGGTAATTTATCTGTTACCAGTCTCCATAGAAACTCTTGACATTCTACTTTTTGATTACACTATTTGCTTTTTATTTTTACAGCTTTAATTTTTCATCTGTTAGATTTTCCCTTGGTTTTACACAGTAATGTTTTATCGTTACACTCTTGTGCTATACTTTTTTCTGTTTTTATCCTCCAGAAAAAATATTTTTTCTTGACAACATTTTAGTTCTTCCTTTATGCACTTCAATACTTTGAACAATTTATCATATTTCTATTTATACAATGTTACTACTAGTTTCTTATCTTTTTCATTTATCCAGTTTAACACTTTGAACAAATTTAATGAAGCAGTATATACCACTGGGTTAATTAACTCTAAACATCCTTCCTCTTTATTTATGTACAAAACTTCTCTTTTTGCTTTGCTTATTCTAGAACCACATATAAAGGAAAAAATCTGCAATACTTTCCTTTCAAATATTGTTGGCAACATTAATACACTTGCTACATATGCTATTTTCCCCATCAATACTGAATTCATCAGATAAGCTATTTTTCTGAATTATATATATATATATATATATATATATATATATATATATATATTCTCCAGGAAAAACAGGTTTTATTTCCTCTATTGTTTTTTCCCCATTAAATTCTACTTATATCTTTGTTTCCCAATTTTATACCTCATGCAAAAATGTAATTTATTGTAAAATATATACCCCCATCTTTACTTACATAATTTATACCTTTAATTTTCTTTATTTAAAACCATCTTTATCACCACTGCAGTGCCCCCAAGGGTCTGTGAAAATTATTACTTCTTTTCTACAAATTTTGTTTTTTGCAATTATTATAATGTCATCTGCATATGTTAACAGAACTAGATTTTTTAACCCACCTTCTCCATTTTGTAAATTATTTCCCATACTATCACATTCATAACTAATGCAAAGAGTGTACAACTAATTGGGCATACCTGACTTACAGCACTCGTCCTGAGCACTTCTTAATCAGGCTTTACAAGTATTGTTACTTTATTATTACTATGAGCTGACATACGTAATTTCCTAACTTTCTCATTATATTATTTCATTATTCCTCATAAGATTTCATGTGCAATTGTATGAACTGCCTTATTAAGGTCTTCTATCATGATTTTCACTTCTTTTCTGTTTATAATGTCATCCATAATTTCTGTAACTCTCATAATAATTCTTGACAACCATTCCCATTTATACTACATATACTATCTTCTGTAATGTTTTCTGTTTTAGTTTCATATCTTTTGTATTATTTTCATAAAAGTCTTGTAATCATTATTCAATTCTATTGGTCTCCAGTATTCAACATTCAGACCAATTTTCTATAAAATGCTCTCATAGTAATATGATCTTTCCATGACTGTATTACTAATTTATTTCCTTCATTACATGCTTTCTCATTTATCCTTTTTATTCGTTTGCCTATGTTTATATATTCTTTGTTTTCCTTTATCTCTAGCCATATTGCCAGATGATCAGAAAATCCTGTTTCAGCTACTTCTCCCTTCTCCATTCTCCACACTCCGCTTAACGTCTGATATAATATTTACCATATTCGGCCTAATAGCTGTTCGATTAACAGCTTCACACTTATCCAAAACATGAAAAACACCTTCTTCCTCCTTCATATTTGATTTTAGACTTCCTGCTTCTCCAAGCCGCATTCACACCTGGACTGGAAAACAGGAAGTATAACAGCAAAATGAGTCCCTGTACGCAAAGAGTAGGGGAAGTTCTCTGATGGCCTGGCCAAATTTCCCCATTTCCCCTAGTAGTATGAATACCACCTCAGGTCAACCATGAAAAGAGGCTACTAACCTAGTGGGATTAACCCAGTCAACAAAAGATAGACAGATAAATAAATAAAAGGCTTTCTTATACGGGCAAAAACTTTATTCACCCCATAGTGCCTTTTTTAGGCAAAGCCAATCTACAAAGGCTTCCAACATAGCAAAAATTTGGAAATCATGGAAGCATTGACCTGAGCCAGTTTGCTTTGATCAAGGGCAGATTCTTTCTACTCAACCATTTTCACTTCTTTGAGAAGGTCAGCAAGGCAATGGATGAGGGAAAAATGATTCACACTGCATATATATGGACTTTGCAAAGGCATTCAACACCATCTCCCATTAAGGCATATTTAATAAACTCATCCAAATAAATATAAAATCCATATATAACTCATTGGATTGAAAACTGGCTCACAATTAAAACCCACAAAATTAGAGTAGGTGGCTCTCCCCCTGCCAAGAGACCTGTAACTAGCAGATTACTCCAGGGTCCAATCCTTGGGATACTCCTTTTTAGCATCTACTTCTCGGAGATCAAGGCAAATGTTGAGGACTTATGGCTGACAAAGTTAGCTGATGACTGTAAACTTAGTGCCATCATAAGGTCTCCAGAAGACATCAAGATCCTTCAGGAAGACCTGTTACAAACAAGTAGCTGGAAGTCCTTCTTTATAGCATAACTTCTTAGCAAGGATATGTCATCCAAATCTAGGCTGGTGATCATTTCACTGTACATTTCATTAGGCCAGTCATTGAATGTAATGCTCCACTTGGCATTTACTTGTCCAAACACCTGACTCAACGTGATGGACTGATGGACTTGATCAAGAGAATAAATATCAAAAGCTACCTTAACTGCCTCAAAGAACTGTCCCTCTTCTCAGAATCTTACAGGCTACTAAGGGGAGATCTCTTTCTTGCAGAGAGGTCCTCTTCTGACCCAATCCTTTTAGACCTTATACACATCCATAAGTCAAATAGTGGCAGAAACACCCATTCTAGAGACCTGTGTCTCTATTGTGACTTAAAAAGAACATGCTGGGGGGGGGGGGCAGACATTTAAATACCACTTTTCTGGAACTGTCTTCCTCTCCCTAGGAAGTTAAGCACATCTCTTACTTTAATTAAGTGCAGCCTGGATAAATGGAATGGAAAACCCAAGTTCACTTCTAGTTTGGCACCCTTGTCCCTTAGAGATAAGGGAACATGTACATACCTGGACCAGGATTATGGTTATTTATATTTATTATAGGATTTTCACATAGCACTATAGGATTATCTCCTGTGGGGTTATAAAAGACTTCTGCAAGTACAGGGGCCTTGTTATTAAACTACTATGGCTAGAAACTTGGATGGCATGCATGGCTAGGCTGCTAAAGATGGTCACAAATCAATAGCCTAGTAAGTACCAATGAATCAGAAGATGACTGTGACCTATAGCAACAAACGCCATTTACATAACCTGGTGCAATATTTTATTTTCCTAGTAACATTCCATAGAACTGAGCACTTTGGTCCTAATTCAGAAAATTCATGCACATCATACAGCTTCAGTGATTCAGTCTGCAAAGCTCTGGCATTCCAGAAGGGACCACTAATGCAGGAACTGTGCCATTGCCCATATGTTCTTGTGGTATGTTTGACACAGATGAGAGCTAAAATATGTTAATGAGAACTTAAAACCACTCATAGACAGCTTTGGCAGTGCATATGCTACAATGTTGCATGTTGCATGTTGTTTCTGTGCAGATGAACTTTAATTTCCAACATCCAACTTCTTATTCAAGGGATCACATTTCTTTGTTTGATGCAGAGAGACCAGTGCAGTGCCCTCAGGTTCTGTGCTGCACTGGCCCATAACTACCCAGGTGGTTCATAATTTTCTGACCTGTTGGATATTGGAGCTTAGTACAGTGTTGACCTGAACCTGGAATTGCACAGCTGGGATGCCACGAGATGTCCAAATACTGTGCCTGTCAATCTCATTAATTTTACTCTATGCAGTTTGATCATTTTGCCATTGTGTGTACCTGCACAATTTCCTAGCTGCCTCTTATTCTTGACTAAAAGCTCAGTCTTAACAAGACCTATTGAACTGACTAATGAAAAATGCATTCTGTCGAAGTGTTATGTGTGAATTGTCATTGCTTAAATCATGCCAGTGCACACTTGAAAAATATCAGACTTGCCTGTCTTGATATATTTTGTTTTAACTAATGGGGTACATAGAGATGCATGCCAGCTGTCTACACATTTGAAACTGACCTTGGTTTGTTTTGAGGTTGCTTGATATTAATAGGAGTATTTCAAATCATGTACTGAAATGGAGAGTCTCCTCTATTACTGTACATAGGTAGGCTCATAGGTCATATGTAAATACTCGGCTAGCTGCCCCTGTGGACCATTTAAGCTGAGCCAATTTCTCTTTCAAAAGTGAGTATCAAATCCTGTACCTTGTATTTTCAAGATAAACATCTTCTCATTACACCAACCCCCAACAACATGAATTTGTGTGGGGATGCAGGACTGATGTTTCCTACCTTGCATTATGATATAGCTTCCTGGTGATATTTTGGATTTGAGCACTGGTGCTTGATATCTGCAATTTTTGAGTTTGCCAAAAAATATAGTTTATCCATTCATGTAGATTCAACATTGCTGCCTTCTAATATCAGTTTTAGAAGATGTGCTGTTTTTTTCTAGGCTTCATTAGATGTATAAAGTTAGACTAGATTGCTTTTGTTGCCTTAGCTGAGGGGCTACATAAAGAAGTTGGTATATAATTAGAAAGTAACTTAATGGAATCATCTTTATGTAAAGGTCAACTTGTACCTTTGCATGTACCAGGAAACATAGCTTTTCTGATTGACCTGTTTGTTTTTGTACAGACTGGAATTGTGGTAACATCAGTTGTAATGCAAACAGTGAGGCTGAAAGAAATTAAACGAGAGAGACTAGATTGTGGCATAAATTTTACACAGCAAATTCCT
>NC_056741.1:1305103703-1305138703 GCF_019279795.1 Protopterus annectens | reverse complement strand
ATATAATGCACTCATGACATCTTTATTATGAAACCTCTACTGTTAATTTACTCTGCAAATTACTTCAATATAAGAGACAGGGTATCCATGACCTATTTTTTGTTTTTTCTCACTTGAGCAGGTAGACTGATCCATATGGACCCTTTTCCTCTTTTTATATACAAGATATTTATTTATTTCCAGTTTGATTACTGGGGAAGTCCACTGGGCCCAGAGAGCCTTTTTTCAGTGGAGGCCCGGGGAGAAAGCTCCATGAAACAGATTACAGTAAAGATAGCAGTCCAATAAAAATAAAAGTACTAGTACAAATACATATCAAATAATACAAAGCATGAGCAATACTACCCATAGTGGAAAAATATCATACAAATACATTTTAACAAATTCACACAGTTAAAATCAAAAGTCAAAAGCTATGTACAATATTTACAGAGCGTGAGATATCATATGAGAATTAGCTATAGAAGGTTATAACCAGTTATAAGGTGCTTAGGAACTCAGGAGGATGCTTAGGAACTCAGGAGATATATAAGCTTCATATATGAGCCACAGATAGCCTGAACATGCAGCAAGAATTAAAAGATTGTGAATAACTTTGCACAGTGAGGTAAGTTACATACACGTTTTATTATGCTGCTATATCACATCTATTATAGTGACAGTCTCACTGTTCTTTTGTAGTATACTTTATCAGACTAATATTCTTTCATACGTTGCTTGCGTTTATCTTCCATATAACATCAGTTTTGATGGTTTAGTTGTGATGCATCTGCATTATGTTGAACTATATATATATATATATATATATATATATATATATATATATATATACTTTTTATCAGATTCATAAGTAATATAAATGTTATGCTCTGATTCAGAGTTTGTGTCTGCGCTTGTTGTGCTAGTTTATAGTAGATTGTTATCTCACCACAGCAAGGCAGTTATTTGTATAATAATAATGATTCATCTGCTGTTTTGCTAAACGTTTATTAAATTCTGTTTTGGACTTTGATATGTTGTCTGTTTGTTTTGCCAGTAGCAGTGATTGTGTTTAAAGTCCATATCCCCTTTCTAATTATTTATTTTGGTATTGTGTAATTAAAGGACTTTGTTGAACAAAGTTAGTAGTGATTTGTATGCATCAAAATCTGAAATATTGCAGCACATTATCTAAAGATGGCTGGCATTAATAGAGAATTACTGTCTAAAGATGGCAGGCATTAATGGAGGATTACTGTATACAGTATATAGCACTGTACCGTTTTGGGTGCAAGTTATCCCAAGTAACCCAATTCACATAGCAGTTACCTTTAAACCCCACTATAAATCTACTCAAACGTGCTGTTATAATAGTATAATAAATGGTGTGTATTCCTGTGTTGTGAGTGCAGTGTCAAATTAGAGACTATTTTGTAGATATTGAATTTTATTTCTATAAATTAGCCATTTCCTTACATTAAACTCTCATATATTTTCTGACTTGCTAGCACGAGCTTTATGTTACTGTGAATATACTAAAACATGTAGCTTACAGAGCACAATATATTCGCATTTTGCATTTATTATTTTCATTGCAGTTGTAAGTTGTCTTCACTGTGAATAAGCTGCTGTTATGTTTTCTCCACCTTAACAAACTAGATAAGATTCTGAGTTAGAGGACTGGGTTTTATAATGATCAGAAAATAAGTGGGGTGGTACAGAAATTAAGATAGGCTGTTAATGGGTTTTAAACATTAACTTCTGGTGTCTGTCACATTTTTTAACATCCTTGTGTTGTCTACTGTGGTGTTTTTTTACATTATTATTTTTTTTGGTTTGGTTTGTTTATAAAGCTGTGTGCATATGTACTATTGTTCCATTTTGCTGTTCTTTTGTGGCCATTAAATTACTTGTAATAAAATACTTTAAAAGTACCTGTGGGTACGGAAACATAAATAGCTACTGATTGCTTTGCTTCCTTTTTCAGCAACAGTGACTTTTTAAATAAGTGATTGATGATCATTTTGATGTTAGTGATGAAAAATTTCCATTGTTTTCTAAAGTGCTTTTGTGGGTCACAGTTGTACCCAGCTGAGTGGGGCAGTCCAATCTTTCCTTTTCCCAGCAACAGTCTGCAGGCCTTCCTAGGGGGATGCCTAAGCATTTCCAGGCAAGCTAACCAATAATCTGTCCAGCATGTCCTGGCTCTGCCCCAAGACCTCTTCCTACTGGAATGTGCTCAGGGGAGGTTTCCTCTTTAGTTGCACAAACTGCCTGGACTTGTTCTTGCCAATCCTTAGGAGCAACGGCTGTACTCCAAGATCTTCCCGGAATGCCCTGCGTCTCACTGTGTCTGAATGAGCTCTACAGCCCCATGAGGGAACCTCATTTCTACTGCTTACATCTGTCATCTCATCCTTTTAGTCATTCTGCAAAGGATATATCACGGGTGAGGGTGGGGACAATAATTGACTGGTAAACTGAGAATTTAATTGTAGGACTCAAGTCCTACTTCACCACTGCAATCTAGTACAATGCAGCAGCTGCACCTATCCACTTGTAAGTCCTCTGTTGTCCTCTACCCTCACTCACGAAAAAAACTGCTGAGTTATTTAATCTCTTCCCTTTTGGTAGCTGCTGCCTCTTACTTGCAGAGAACAGTGTTCTTTTCTTGAACTGAACCAGGACCTTTGCATAAAAGAATGGCAACAGTGATGCCAAGATTGATTGATATGGATCAATGTAGATTTGTAGAGGGGAGACAAACATTTGATAACATTAATAGAACAATAATGTTCCACAGAGAAGCAGAATGTAAGAAAATACCCAGAGAAACATTCAACAGAGTAAGCTGGGATTTTATGAGTAGAGCAATGGAATCATTTGCATCCCCTGACACAATAAGGTTAATTTGGAGGATATATGAGGGATCAGACGGTGAAAATTAAAATGTATGTGGGTGTTCCTCTCTGATAAGTTCTGTCTGAATAGAAGAACCAGACAGGGGTGTCATCTTTTCCCTTTTTTATTTGTATTAAATTTAGAACCATTTGCAAAGAAAATAAGGGACTCGGAAATCCAAGGATATAATTGGCATGGTGAACAAGAAAAGCCGGCTTTATTTGTAGATATTTTGTACCTGATAAAACCAGAAAAGGATATTTTAGTATTGTGGAACATTCTGAGGCTGTTTCATGTCTTTTTGGGATACAACATTAATGAAGATAAAACAAAGACAATAGCTGTAAACTATATATCCACACACTGGTTCAGCAATACCTATATTTATGGGGACATAATAAAATGAGTACTTAGGAGTATGGGTTAAAAAGGCTTCTGTTATGGCAGCTAAGGTTATGTGGAAAAAGACTAAACAAAAGCTAACACAAAAACTGAGAAACTGGAAGCTCTGTTTTTTAGATATGGATGGCAAGGTGCAAGCAGCAGTGTAAATGTTTTTGTCCGGTCAGGCATATCTTTTTATCAATCAGAGGATTAGTTGTGCATAGCAATTAATAAAGAGCTGAAGGATTTTATCTGTGAGGGGAAGAGGGAAAGAGTCATGTGGGATAAGCTGAACCTTCCAGTAGAGCAAGGAGGTTTGGGATTACTTGATTTGAAGAGGTATTTCAGAGCTACACAATTAAAGATCCTATACGTAGTACAAGCAGAAAGCTATAATTTAAAGTGGAAAAGGATGATGAAATGGGATGAACCTCAAGAAATAAGGAGAGACTGAGATTTTGGATGCAGATTCTTAAGGAAAATAACAATAACCATATAGTATATTATATTCATAACGTAGCAGAAAGTATTCTCTGAAATAAGCCAACACTGGAATAGAAAAAGCAGATTCTGCTGATAGGGATGACTGCTATTAGAGGTACAGAGAATAGGCAAGATGGATCTGGAATGCACTGGAGAAAACTGGCAAAGGAACCAAGATATTGGGAGCAAATAATTAGAGAGGGGAAAGGTAATAGAATGGGAAGAGGCCAGTAATACATTTGGACTGCAGGACTTCCCAATCAAGGATTGATATCAGAGTATAGCCAGAGAGAAAGGAATAGGGGATCCTAAGTGAAAGACCAGCACTGGCAGAGTATTTAGTAGAATCTAGAACAGAAATTGCTGTTAAGGATAATTAGGGCATATAAAATATTGCATGTTAAGTATAGGAATCAATCTGAGGAGATTAGAAAGGATTGGGAAGAGAGAGTAGATAAGCAATTCACAAAGAAACTATCGAAGGATATATGCATGGTTCCAAAATACTCAGCAAAATCTCGAAGATTTAGGATTTTTGCTTGGAAGTGTTTGTATAAGTATTTTTATACCTCAAGCCAAATTTTTCCTCGGGTAGATTACAAATATTGGAGGTGTGATGGGGAAGAAAAAGATAATTTGTAACATATTTTTTGTGAATGTAATGAGTTGGTAGACTTTAAAAATCTCCTACAGACTACTCTGTCAAAAATATTAGGTGAGCAAATTGGTGTAACTAAGGACATTATTTTTTTTTGAGCTATGATACAGAATTGGAATTGTCTAGATAGAGTAAGGCCTTGCTGATTTTAATTCTGATGGCTGCTAAAAAACAATTACTAGATGTAGTAAACATAGTAAGAGATAAAAGAACTGGAAGTGGGATCTTTAGAAAATGGTAGGAGCAAATTACATAGGAAAAATGGGAATTGTGGGAACAATACATGAAGAATAATGTTTTGGAGGAGGAATGAGGTTTGGAAGGCAGAAATTGAATAAGCTGTGTAATGTTCGATTGACAATGACTGTATGGAAGATTATGTGTGATGTATAATGTTTGCAACTGAAAATATGTCAATATAGTTTGTTTACAGTCATGTAAATATATGATTGCCTATGTCATAAGTGATAATTCAATAAAGATGCTACTTGTTTTTTTTTTTAAAGAACCATGACCTTTGCTGATTCTTATAGCGGCTTCACTTTCTGTAGTGACTGACGCCACTGCTTGTCAGAGATCATTCTCTTGAGGTCAGGAGGACATCTGTAGACAACAGAGATGTAACCCTCTTTTCCAAAAAAATGGATATTGTTAAACATTCATCTGCATACATCATCGATACCTTGTCCACGAGAACCATAAACAGGAGGAGAGAAAAGGCTCACTCCTGGAGGAGTCCTATGCCTACTCTGAATGCATTTGACTTAACACTGAGCATGTAGACAGTGTACACTAGCTCTGTAAATACAGGAGCTAAATGATGTTCTTCAGAGGCCTCAACCCCATACTGCTGTAGCACCTCACACAGGATATTCATAGGTTCTCAGTCGTATGCCTTTTCCAGATTAATAAAATACATGTAAACTGGACTGGTGAAATTCCCACTACCCTTCCAGTATCTGTGCAAGGATAAAGAGTCGATCCATCGTTAAACACCTTGAACAAAACTGCATTGCTCCTTCTGAATTGGAAGTTTAATTATAAGATGACATCACCTTTCCTGGACTCTGGCATAGGCTTTTCCAGGGAAGCTGAGGAGTGCCCTTCTGTAAATGGGGCACACTGTCCTGTCCTGTGCCCCTTTTTAAAAATAAAACAAAGGTAATCCAGAAAGTCTTGAGTCAAGTCTGGTCTCCCATCTATGAGCTGGAAGGTGACAGGACTAAAGAAAAACAGAGTATAAAGAATTAGTATAGTTCAAATCAGTGTTTTTGTTCTGAGGAGAACAATAACACTCACCCAGTTACCTACCAATCTGAACAAACTTCTTGAAATGTCAACAAGGAGTATCAGAGGGCATCAGAGAGAGTCTTTTAGATCTGCTAGCTAAAGTGATTTATCTGCACTAATCCTTTATACTCCATTTCCCCTTTTAAAAATAAGGGCAACCACTCTAGTTTGTCAGCTCAGAGCTTTCCAGGTAACACTGACACCCCAATAACAAGTGATGTCTTCTGTTGGACTTTATCCAGTCCTTCATCTTTTATGTTTATTCACTGCAGTGAATGTATCTACTGAAATGGGTCTGATCTCACCAGCTGCTTCTGGCAATGTCTTCACAAATGAGGGCATATCCACTGAATTCAGGAGTTTCTTATTGTTCTTCCACATCTGAACAATGCCTCCAGATTAGGTCAGTATTTCTCTACACTTACTGAGAACAGCCTTGGCAGTGTCCAGCACATCTTTCCTGAGTCAACAGATGATTTGCCAGCATCTCTCTGAGCAAAAGTGTAGCTAGGATGGGGTGAACGAGGTCCCAGGTGTTGGGTGTTAAGTGTCAAGGAGGTACAATCTGTGATCCTTTTTATTTTTTATTTAATACTCCTCGCATAAATGCAAGGGCAAGAAGCATAGCTTGAGGGCTTTAGGATATGACACTCTCAAGCACAGATCAAAGAATGTATCTTTTTATGCTCTCACATAGTGAGAGAAGGTTAGGCATTTGGCCTTCTTTAGAAGAGAAGGAAAGAGCACCAGATTTGAGAATGGGCTTTTTTATTGCTCTCATGCAGAGTGGTAGGGCATTAGGACCTTGTGCTTTGACTCCTTGGCAGAAGTGTGAGATCAGAGAAGGGACCTGTTTTTTTAGGGCACTGGGACCTGGCACTTGGCAAAAGATGAGCTAGCTATGGTTCTGAGACTGTCTGAAGGTCATTCTTAATGGCCTCTTCAAACCACCTGTACCTGGATCTTTGATTCAGTTAGTTACAGCTGCTGTATTCCTGATCTTTTGGTAGCTGTTTGTCAAACCTGGACAACCTCCCTTTACAACAGCATGGAAAGCTTGTTTCTTTGACGTAATGGCTGCCATTACTGAAATCTGCTAGTCTTCACAATTGTATTATTGATGCCATGTCTTAGTGTACCACCTTGGCAAGCCCTGACCAGTTTTGGCCACAACCCTTGCTGCTACTACTACAACTTCTGAGGTTTTGAATGGGATTCATTCAGATTCCATATCTGCAGCCTTTTCCAGGATATAAGAGAAGCTCATCCAGAGGTGAGAGATGAATTCATTTTGCAGAGAAGCATGTGTTAGATTTTCTCAGGTCACTGTCACTACTTGCTTGGGTTTCCAAGCTCTGTCCAGCCTCTGCACTAGTCATCTGATCTAACTCACCACTAAGTGGTGATCAGTTGACTACGAACTACTTATCTTGATCTAAGAATCCAGAACATATGGCCTCAGGTCTAATGATCTGATTTACAAAATCTGTCAGCGATCTATACCCAAAAGTGCTGGGATACTAAGTACACTTACAAGCAACCTTGTATTTGAAGGTCAAAAAAAAAAAAAAAAAAAAAAAACAGAAAGGGAATACAAGGACATTCCTTTCGAGCCAAGCCTGTAGGGGCTCTTCCCTGGTGAGTACCAGCAGGTGGCTAGATGATCTGTGTAGTCCAGATGGGTTTAGCCTGAAAAGGATGTATGGAATCAGGATGTGAGCTCACCAACCACAAGGTGATGAGCGGAGGTCTGGTGTGATACCAGACAAGTGGCAGGCAAGATTGGGACACATTAAGACAGATTAGATAGTGGAAGTGGAAACTTGGATTTTGGAACAAAGAATGCCATTTCACTAGTGGAGAAGGATCTGCTTTCACAACTTGTATTGGAGGTTGAAAATTACGAGCTGCACTGGTTCTGCAACCAGACATCTCAGCTGGGGAGGTTTCTCTCTTACCCTGGTGTTTTCCTTTTAGAAGAGGCCCTGAGTAGGTGTAGGGATACTTATAAGCAGCAGCTGGGTGCTGTATAGTTATAGGTTCTGTCAGTGGATGACAGGGATGTTTCAATGGGATTTTAAGTTGCAGAAAGAAAAAACATTTAAAAGCAACCATAACTATTATTTACAGTATTTGGCCTTTTTTTAGACTGTAAAGATAGGTCTTGAGAGGGTATGTCCTACTGAGTATAGTCTTACTGGGACATTTCAGTGCCCATGTGGGGAATGATGGAAATGCTTGGTAGGGCATGATTGGGTAGCACTGCTCACCTGATCTAAACGTAAGTGGTAGCTCTTATTGGATTTCTGAGCTGGCTATGGATTGTCTGTAATGAACACCATATTCATGTACATGCATGGTCTACAACATACACCACATTCAAACACAAAACTGCCTATAAGTGTATTCGGTAGTAGAGCACTTTGGGACAAAGGTTAATCGATTTTTTAATGTGTCAGCAGACCTGAGGCTGTATGCTCTGTAAAACTTGAAAATATGTGTGCTTTAGAGGTACTCAACCAATCAATGTTTAATTTTCACAGTTTGTAATGTAATGCATTATAAGTTATCAGAAGTAAAACTGAATAAGTCCTTATCTTTAATATTATTGTGGAAAGGGTTGGTGTAATCTTTAAGGACTTTACCTCAGAGTTAGAAGGTACAGGGTTTAATTCTGACCTCTAGTTATTGGCTAGGCTTGTAATAGTCTGATAGTCTAGTGTTTTATTTATTTATTTTACATTTGTTTGCCTATGAATCTACTGGTGAAATTAATGGCTTGTTATTTCAACTGCAGAAAATCAATCTGTGATCATTAAACTCCAGTTAAGGACCTAGATGTCTTGAACAATGACAGTTTCACCTTTGAACAACAAAAACACAGTTGTCCACAGGGCCTAGGGTTTTGCACATTTGACAATCAAAGGTACAAATTGCAGTGGAGGTTATTATGTTGCTCTGTCCCCCCAATCCACAAAGTTACAGAAAATAATGCTCATTTCTAGAGCATCACAACCAAGTACCTTCTTCATTTGCAAAAGTTTCAGATATTCCTTACCTTGAAGACTGATGGCTTCAGTAGCCTGAGTTACTTAGAGGAGCATTAACTCTTCCTTTCTTTCTTACCACCTCGTCGAATGATCTGTACCTTGTATCCCAGGCTCCGAATGACCCTTGGTTTTCAAAGAGTTATGCTTATAAAATACGAATAAGAGTACCAAATACTTAACCAAAAATGTTACCTTACACATTTACTATAAACTGTAGTATTTGGTGTGACAGATTCATCATTCCTTGATGCCTTTGTTTCTGGGTTGAACTTCATCTGACTGACGGACATTATAGCTGTCTCTGTACATGGAAGAAATATATTTAACTATGTGGCTGCCTGTAAATTCCATCCTGGGATAACCACTATCAAGCTTCTGGAAGTCCAGTAGGCCTTTCATAACAATGAACTATAAATGTGATTACAGTAACATCAAAAAAAAAAATTAAGAAAATGTTGATTTGTAAAGTGCATACGGGATATTTTGGCATGTAAAAGCTAAGTCATGTAATGTTACACATGTTGACTTTTGGATAAGGAGTCTATGCATAAACCTCAAACAGTCAATTGGATGGGTCAAACTATGAACAACATACCCATCAAAACCATGTGTAACATTAAGAGAGAAAAATGTTTTTTTTTTACAGTGGGAAAGACCCCTACATCAGTGTGGGAAAACTTCACCCACACAACCCCTTATATATACTAATTTCATGGCTGCATAACCTCAGGGAAAGGAGAAACACTCAGAGCATGAAAATGGCTTGGAATAACTGAAATGACCTGTGTTTGATTAGTGGTTCAGACATTTGGCAGAGATGACAGGGAATGATGGGTATGCACCCTGTGGGAAGGCAGGGTGGAGCAGGATTCATAATTACACTCCCTTACAGGAGCAGTGGAATCAAGCATCTTTGGGGAGGGTCTTCTGGACCACCAAGTCACTGTCTGGTGGTAACCATCATTGTTGAATATATGAAAGCATGCACTCTTAGGAGGAAGGATTGTGGTTCTCCATAGTGATGTGGGTATCTAATCCCCTTCACCAGTAGGTGGGGTTAGGCTATACAAATGCTGACATTGCTTAGGTGCCAGTAAAAGCACAAGTAGCTCTCATGGCTGCCTAAATGTTGGCCTACCAGATGGCTCTCTCCCTCCAATACACAGAGTTAATACCCTAGCATGGCATAACAAACACAGCATCCCATTTGGACAGGCTTGATGGAAAACCAGCACCTAGAAAAACATGGAATATCTATGCTGGGACTTGTATATTTGAGATGGCATCAAGAAGATGGAATTTAAGGACACTCTATTCATTAAATGGTAAGACTTCTGGCCAGTTTATCTTCACTGTAATTAATTATGAGAATTAACTTTTCTTAGGCCCTCATTTTGTGCACCACGTCTAACATCTGCTTCAGTGCCATGTTGTAACTGTTATAATCATCTTGGAGAAATACTGCTTATGGCCAGGGATATGCAGCAACTAGAGCGACTTCAGATATTCTGTACCAAAAAGAATACAAGACGTAACCAACCTGAGTTATGCAGAGAGCCTTAAAGCCCTTTCCCTCTACTCAGTCTCCTATAGATTGCTGGGGGGTGATTTGTACCTGGCTTACAAGGCATCTCCGCAAACCCCATACTTATGAATCTCCTGCATATTCGTAAGTCAAAGAATGCCAGAAATACAAAGTCTAGGGACTTATATTTTGTCTATGACTTAAACAGAACATACTGGAGAGACAGATGTGTCCCAGAGACTGCCCTTCCAATGGAACAGACTTCCCATTCATGTGAAGCTGTGCTTGTCTATTACCCAGTTTAAGTGCAACCTACACCAGTGGATGGGGAATAGGAAATTTACACCGGGCCCATCACCCATGTCCCTTATGGAAAGCGGTAGCTTATAAATGCCTGTCTGTCAATGTCCGGTTTGGATACAGGGCATCATTATTCTTTTAGAAAAACTTGGCTAGGCTTTAGAAAGCTCTCCCTCAGAGTCATTAGCCTAGTAACAGTCTATGAATCTATGAAACTATAAAACTGATTTATAGGATATATATATAACACAGAAGATGTGAAAATAGATTGCAACACACAGTTGCAGCATACTGCTTTTTAAGGTATCTTACAGTTGATGGGATTTCTACTACATATCAACTTATTCTGCTATTTTTTTCTTAAATGTTCCGACCTAAAGAATCAGGAGAATTTTCCTGCTCATTGACCCAGATTTTCCATATGCAATATTTCAAATTTGACAGGTTTGAGAAGATACAAATCACTATAATGCCATAATGAGACAACACTCAAGCACAAATATTAAGTGCAGATTTTAAACTGTTTCTAAAATTTGGTATCCGCTAAACAGCTTGGGATACATAATTTATAAAATACAGCCATGTACTGCAAATTGTTTTTTCCTTGGCTAGATATCCACCATGCTGAGGTACTGGAACATTCCTTTACTGAAACAACTTTTTTCCTTGTCAGAACCACTCCTATCTCTTTGGCAACCATTGCAGTGGCTGTGGTTTGTACATCTTACACAAGTCTTGAATCTTGTTCAGTATATAGTTTGCAGGACTCTGTACTCAGTGCAGCATTCTTAATGAGTCCTCTCCAAGGCTTTGTACATTCCATCGACAACATCTTTTTCTAGAGAAGCAGCTCCTTTTTGATACAACCATGTATTTTGTTCACCTTAGCATGCCACATGTGTCCCTGACTATGACACAGGTGACTACATTCAAGTAGCAGAATCCCAATATGAGGAACTGGCATGAAATGGTAGGACTGAGTGGAGTTATACACCACAGGTGTGTGCACTGATGAAGAGTAGGCTGGCCACATTTGCACAAAATGCTGCATTATCCTATATGAAGACCGTACATTTTAAAATAGCTCGGAGGGTACAGGGGTCTGGGTTTGCATACACTGCATGCTCAGTATAAATGAGCTTCACAGGGACTACTGTTAGAAATGGAAATCCCTCTCCAGCTATACTTTATGGTCAGCTGGTGTACAGTTCATATTTCCTCCTACTATGAGCAGGGTACTGTCCAGGACAGAATGGAGGAACCAAACAAGTAAGAGGAGGGTTTCTAAATGGCTAAGTTGGTGGGATCAACATAACAATTTTGCTCACCTTAGTAATTCTTTCAGTATTGTCTGAAAAATCCAAATAGAACATTATATTAAGACCAACATTTTTGTTTTGTTCCAGTTTTGCCTGTAATTCACCTCTTAAATGACATGCTTTTCTTGTATTTTTTTTCTAAAATGTATTAATTTGTATTACAAATTAACAGCCATTTCCTGGACTTTTAATTAAATTATTTTGTGAGAGTCATCTGCAGTACATTGCCTCATTGTCTTCCACCACATCTGCTTTAGTATTTGTGAACAAACTGACCTACTTCCTGAGTGATTATTTTCCCATTGTATTACCAATAAGAAATGGTCCAACAGGATCCTTGTAGCACTACAGTGTATGTAGCATTACTACACCTGTGCATACAGAAACACTTACCTGCCTTGTCATGCTGTCGCTGCATAATAGCTAGTAATAAGTGGATGCTTTAAACCATGCAGAACACTGTCCATCTCAAAATGGTGGCATCACATACTATTCCACTAATAAAATTTTGGGCTGTATAGATGAACACCAGCTACTAATAACCCAATCAAACAAGTCTGCAGGAGACTTCCTGTGCTCCAGTTGCATCTTTAAGAAATGGAACTAGAAGCTTCTCCCTCTCGGACAAATTGACAATCTAAAATCCTTTAAACTACAACTAAAAAAAAATATGTAGCATACTTCTGGCTGTGCTTCTGACTTTCTCCAGGCTAAACCTCACCTTGCACTTCATTACTACAGGTAGCATCTCCCGTTCACCTCATTACTACAGGTAACATCTCCCATACATTTGCCTAATTTTTTCTATGGACGAAATTCTGTTTTCCACTCCTACTCTCACAAAACAATTGCAAACTAATTCTTGTTGGCACAAATATATTACATTTATCAAAATCTCTTACTGCATTGTTACAGAATTTTTTTCACAGCTGATTTAGTGAATTTAAAAGTGGCCTGCACACAGATAACCACCACTATTAACTGCTGTAATGATGGATAAGTGTTTATTGCAACATAAATGCAACCCTGTATACTTGTATGACTGTATATGTTATTTTTTCCTTGAATCTAAGTGATGCACACACATCCACCGTTGTTAGTGGTATAATGCAATAAGAATGAAACTCTTTATACTTTGGATTGCAGCACAAATCCAACTCTGTACATTGTATGAAAATGTGAATTTTATTTTATTTGTTTTTGTCTTGGCATAGATGTTTGCAGTCTCTGTATACTGTATGTACCTTATACGTATATATTTGTCATTTGGAGCTTTTCATCCCGGTCCTCCACTGAAAATTTGTTTTATTGCCCTTTCCTGGTAATTAAATACAATAAATAATAAACAATGATTTCGCTGCTGATGGTAATAGTAGTTTGCATAAGTAAAACAGCTGTGGTTGTTAGCACTGACAACAAGGTTGGCCTGCTTATGCAAAGTGAAGATACCAGTCTAGCACAGAAAAAAACAAGCTGGCACAGCAGAACTCTGGTGGTGTGACCTTAGTGTGTTGCAAAAGTAATGGATGAACACAAAAAGTTAAGGTCATAAGAAGTGCTTTTTGGGTAACAAGTGTGTAATTAATACATTTATTAAGGTGTGATATTTGTAGTATGATTTTGGAGTACCTAAAGAATTTCTGTCCAGCAACCATAAAAAAAAAGATTTGTGTAAGGCTGTGTCAGCAATTTTGCACACTAAAACAACATTGTGAGGAAATAATTTAGATAGTGTGATTTTGAGTGGCAAAATTTATATACAGTGAGTTTAGCATGCAGAACGTTTTTACAGAGTAATTGGTATAAAAAGACCAAGGCATACAGAGTTACTTGAAATTGGATATCAAAAGAAAGCATTAAACTTCAAAAATTCAGGGACAAAACCTGCTATCAATACTAAAAAACAAAAGACAATAAAACTCTGCTAGCATACCAGCAGCTCCACAATCAAAAAAAAAAACAACTCAAGCTAGACAAAAAACATATTATACATCTATGCAAAACAAATATATAAATAATCTCAAAAAGTTCTGGCAAGCAATTAACTCACTCCTCCACCCAGGAAAGCTACAACCCCTGAACCAACAACCAATAACCAAAGTACGAGTATTGCCTCACAAATCAACACCTACTTTATAAACACCATCCTCTCCTTTGTTACTGGGAACAATTCCAACCCACCGTCTCTTCCACCTAATGTGGAAATTAACAACTTTTTTTACCTCAAACCTGTCCCACTAAAAAAATAAGAACAATGCTGAAAAAACTGAAACTTTCTTCCTTAGTAGCTGACCAACTCCCCAATGAGTACCTCAAACTGTCAGCTGATGCCATAGCTCTGCCTATCTCCAATCTGGTAAATAGGTCTATAGCAGAACAATATGTCCCAAAATTATGGAATATTTCCTATATCACCCCTCTACATAAAGGAGGAACATCAACAGAATTAAACAATTACAGACCCATAGCCATCCTTTCCCCCTGTGTCAAAATTCTGGAAAAATGTATCCACACTCAATTATTACAATACCTGTTATCTCACAACCTTATCTCTCCCTCCCAACATGGTTTCAGACCAAAACACAGCACCACCACAGCCCTAATTCATTTCTCTAACACCATCAACCAACTGAGAAATTCAAACCAGCAAGTAGCATCAATCTTATAGGTTCATAGGTGTGTACTAGGCTAATGGCCCTGGAGTCTTTACAAGCCTAGCCCATAGGATTACCCTAGAATTGTGCCACCCAACTTTAGTTCCCAGTGTCTCTGTCGAGTAAAGCCACTGGAGTGATCCCTGGGGTGAATTTTTTTATTTCCCATCCACTCATCAAGATTTCTCTTGAAGAGGGCCAGTGAGATGCTCTGCTTGACATGTATGAGAAGTCTATTCCATAGTATGGGCAGTGTCTGGGTTATGAACCTGTCTCTCCAGCATGTTCTGTTGATTGTGGTAATGAGGTTGAGGTCTTTGGAGTGTGTGGTGCGGAGGGATTGGGATTTCTTCTGATGTAGCATTTCTAACAGAGCTGGGTCAGACATGGCTTTGTAAGTCAAGCAGAGATCGCCTCTAAGTACACGATTTGAGACAGAGAATAGTTGGAGTTTTTTTTAGTCTGTCCATATAGGACAAATGTTTAAGGCCTAGGATCCTCTTTGTGAGGTACTTTTGTGGCCTCTCCAGTTGTTGCAGGTGTTTAGTGAGGTACATGCCAAATGGAGCATTGTACTTAATGATTGGCCTAATGAGGGAAGAGTAGAGGGAGACAATGACGTCTTTCTTCCTGGATGCAAAACCTTTAGTAATGAGATGCGCCACATGGAAGGACTTTCTGACCACAGTGGGAATGTGGTGGTCAAAAGAGAGGTTGCTGTCAACCTGTGTTCCCAGATCTCTTATAACGCCTTCTGTGTTCAGTGGACTACCATTGATGTGGTCATTCATGAGAAATGGGTATTTCCCAAAGGGGATGACGACATATTTTTTGGCATTGAGTTTAAGGCCATGGTTCTGACACCAGTCGTTGGTCTCAGTGAGGCCTTTCTGTAGGATGTCAACATCACTCAGGGAGTTAATAATGGCTTCCAACTTGCAATCGTCTTCAAACTTTGTCAGCCAGAGTCCCTTTGTGTTGGCCTGCACTTCAGAGAAATAGATATCAAACAGGAGAGGACCCAAGACCGAACCCTGAGGGACTCCACTCATGACTGGTCAGCAGTCTGACTTGGAGTCAGCTACTTTCACACTGTGGGTTCTAGCTGTGAGCCAGTTTGCAACCCACCTAGTGATATAGGGGTTGATGCTTAGCTTAGTGAGTTTTTCTATGATTCCTGAGTGGGGAATGGTATCAAAGGCCTTGGCCAGATCAAAGTAGGCTGTATGAACCACCATGTCTTCATTCACAGCTCTGGTGACTGACTCAAAGAAGTTGACCATATTGAGCAGGCATGATCTACCCTTAACAAAACCAGACTGTGTGGGATCCAGAGTTTGGAGATTCTCTATATCCTTGTTTAATAGATCCATGATGATGCGTTCCATAGCTTTGCATATCAGACTTGTCAGTCTAATGGGGCAATAGTTCCCTGGGTTTATAGTGCACCATTTGGTAGGGAAAAAGCCTGAGGTGAGGCTGTGACTCAACAGGGCACACAGGTGAGGTGCCAGATCACTCTGTAGTTCATGTATAACACAGCCAGGGATATTGTCAGGTCCCATAGAAGCTGTATTCTTGGCCTTGGACAGTGCTGTTTTAACCTGTGCAGCAGTAATACTGGGTGTCTAGCAATCTACTGGTATTGAGACTGGTCCATTGGGGGGAGAGAGGGTAAAAGTTGGCACTGAATCTGTCAGCCAGTATATTGGTAATATTTGTTGTCTCAGTATAGGTATCTTCTTAAACATGTCAAAAGCATTCAACATGGTCTCCCATCAGAAACCCCTTAGTACTCTTGTCTCACTAAACCTATCAAAGACTTCCCTCTCCTGGTTCCTAAGCTATCTTTCTGACAGACAACAAGCAGTATGATGGAAATCCGAACACTCACCAGTTCCGCCTGTCTCGGTTGGAGTCCCCCAAGGGTCCATACTAGGCCCATTCTTTTTACCACCTTCTCTAATGATCTAGCCTAATTCACAACACATGCTAAAGTAGTTCAATATGCAGACAACTCAACTTTAATCTGCTCAGTAGATACCTTAAGTAGCAAACAATCACCGACCACCCCTCCTTTCACCATTCCCTCAGCAAACAACACAGTCATCCAACCAGTTGAGCATACAAAACTCCTTGGAGTGACAACTGATGATAAACTCAGATTTGACCAACAAGAAAGTTCATATCAATCTTGGTTCACTGTACAGAAGCAAGCCATTCCTCACTGACAATACCAGACTAACCATATCCAGAACATTCCTTCTCTCTATGCTCTTATATGCTTTTCCCCTCTTTACCGACTTAAAAAAAATCAGACTTAACCAAATTGGAAACTTGTTACAACATAATAGTCCATTTCGCAGCAAACCTCCCCCACCAAACCTACCATTGTATTGCTCTACAAAAATTAAATTGGCTCGAGCTACGTAACCTTCTTTGTCTCTACCAACTTAAATTCACATACAATATCATCTTCCATCCTGACGGTTGTCCATCCCTCAAGGAACTTGTTCCCTACTCTTTTCCACGAAGTCTAAGATCTGCAGACAGAAACATTCTCACAGTAAACAAAGCTAACAACACTCATGGTAAAGCCCTATTCTCAAATCAAATAGCCAAATTATGGAACTCTGTATTCCACACCCTCCAAGACACACTTGAATCTACCAATTTCAAACAAATACTATTTGAACATCTATCCAAGAACTGCCATTGCTCCTGCGCCAAACCTGACTGAGAAGATATCTATAACTCAACACACTGTCCACTCCTTACCTCATTTTCTCCCTCTCCTCAGTGTTTATTACTGCTCACAAATAAATATATATATAAAGGAAATCTCATTTGGTCATAACTATTATTTAATGTGTACACATTACTAACTTTATTTTTTCTCACAGTGATCTTCACTGAAATGCATGTGTTTTTCTTTTTGAACCTGTATCTACTAGAAAACTATATTGAATACTACTTTGTATAGATTAACTAGAAGATGTGTATTCTGCATCTTAACTGTATGTATACTATTGTATTATCTAATTATTGTATATTGCTTATATTTCTGTGGAGCTTTTCTCCCCGGGCCTCCGCTGAAAATGGGCTTTTGGCCCAGTTGGACTTTCTTGGAAAATAAATAAATAAAACTAACTTCACTTGAAGCATAAACAAGAGCAGATAAATATTTTGGCCTAAAAACTACTCGATCATATCTCTTTAAAATGATTACCAACAGAAATTCACTCAGTGTGACTTTTGGCATTACAGCATGTGAAGCTACTGAATGTGATAATCAGTACAGGAACAAAGAAATAGATACAACCCAAATAGAAAGATTGTGTTGTTTTAAATACCTTTGTTAACATCACATACATGAGTAAACTATAATTATAAAAATGAAAGCAAACCATTACAAAGATGCTTTTCTTTTTACATATTACACACACACACACACACACACTATATATATATATATATATATATATAGCAATGTTAAATTGAATAACTGTTACATAGATTGCTCAAGTCCTGTCTTCCCTGAAATTTATCTTCTGAACATTATTCTGTATTTATTATTCCTACAGATTCCATTTATTTTCTATATAGTTTGCTTCCTTACCTTTTCTAAAGATCCTGCTTCCAGTTCTTTTATCTCCTAACATTCAATAATTCTATTACAGTCGGTTTAGTTTTTGATTCCCATTTTCTAGTAATGGTTTTTTGGCATCCAACAGCATTACATTTAGTAAGATTTTACTATATAAATTCAATTCAATTTCTGTATCCCAGCTCAAATGAAGCATTTTCTTAGTTACAATAATTTGCTCCCCCAATATATCTAACAAAGTACCCTGTAGTAAATTTCTAAAATCTACTATCTCATTACATTCACAAGTACCCCTGTCTTTCCTATTACCCCTCCAGCAAATGCTCTATAACTGTGAAAAAAATTCTCTGAAGTCTACTTGGGGTATAAAAATAGCTATGCAAGTACCAAAGGCATAGATAGCTTAGTACCAAGTGCCATTTTCTGGTCTGGTTACCTCTAAGCTCAGTTGAAGAGGTAAAAAATTCTTCAGTTCTTCTTTTATTTTAAATTGTGTAGCAAGCAGTTGCTACACTTCTTGGCGCACAGAAGGTTACTTAGCAGCTTTTAAGAAAAGCGCTACTTTTCTTAAACTGTAAAGAAAAATTACTTCTTGAACTTTAGCAAGCCACTGGTATAGTTTATGCTACATATGGAGCACTAACATGCTTCGATATTAAAAAATGTTCTTCTTAAGCTACAGCAAACTGCTTGCTACAATATAGCAAGCAGTTGCTACAGTTCATGCTGTACACTAAAGCACTTCAGTGCTAAAAAAAGAAAAACATTTATTTTTTATTTTTAAACTGTAGTAGCAACTACAGTTTATAACTCATACAAAGCACTAAGTGCTTCCTTTCTTAACACAGTTGCAATACCAGCATTCAGTGCCAGTAAAGCAGTGAAGACTGATTGGGATCTGTTGAATGCATCTTGTAGTACTTTGTACCCATGACACCTGCCCCCTTTGTCCTATCCTAACTATGCTACTGGCAAACACTTCCATGTAAATATCATAAACCTTCTAGATTTTGTTGTACACCTGGGTGTCATACAATATTTTCCAATTGCTTCTTTGTAGATTGCCCTTCTGTTCTCATTTTCCAGTCTTGCCTAATCTCTTCTGATTTATTCTTATAGTTAGCATGCATTATGTTTTACTCCATAGTAATTATCTCTTTTTAAATGCAGGTTCTGTTCTAAATTCAACTATAAACTCAGTCAAAGCTGATTTTTCATTACCACTCTCCAATCCCTTTATCTTTGTTTATAATCTTATCAGTCTCTGGTAGGGAAGGCAGTCTCTGACCTGTAGTCCAAACTTCTGCTTGCCCTCATCCTATTCTGACTTTTCTCTCCTTAGTTATTTTCTGCCAATACCTTGGTTCCTCTGCTAATTTTCTCCACTAAATTCCAGGTTCCTCTTGCCTATATTCAATTCCTTTACTTGCAGCCATTCCTATTGGCAAAATTTCCTTTTTTCATTGTCATGATGGCTTAGTTATCAAAATATTTTCTTACTTTGTAAATATAATAATTTGTATGACTGTTGTTTTCCCCTAAGGACCTGTATCCAAAATACAACTCTCTCCTTATTTCATGAAATCTCCCTCTGTTTCAACACTCTTTATTTCCATTTTGATTCAGTTCTTTATTAATTATAGCCCACAACGTCTCCTCTGGTTAATAAAAAAATATGCCTGACCTACAATTAATATTAAAGGGACTAGAAACATTTTCACTGTTTGTACCTTACTATCCATATCCATAGTCAAGAGCTTCCAGCTGCTTAATTTTTGTATTATCTTTTGTTTAGTCTCTTCCCACATTTCCTTAAGTGCCAAAACAGAATCCCTTTTAGTCCATACACCTAAATAGTTAATGTTATGTCCCCATACATATGGGTATTGCTGATACAATTAATGTGTGTGAACATAGTTTACTGCTATAGTCTTTGTTTTATTTTCATTTATTTTATATCCTGAAAAAATGTCTCAGCTGTCTCAAAATGTTCTATAACATGGACATACTCATTTCTGGATTTGAGAAGGACAAAATACAAAAGAATATCCTCAAATAATGCATTTTTCCTGAGTACCATACTAGTGATGTCCTTGAATTTGTGAGCCCCTTATTTTCTTTGCCAGTGGCTCTAAATATATGGCAAATAGCAAAGAAAAAAGATGATACCCCTGCCTGGTTTCTCTGTTCAAACATAGCCTGTCAGAGAGGAACCCTCCCATATCGATTCTTGCCACAAAGACATCTGTTACCTTTCTAATAATCCCATTCTTTAATAAAATCCCAGATGAGTACTGAATACCTTCTCTGCATCCAGACTACATGGACTGATTGTTGATATAAAAAGATATTATGGATTGAGTCTCTAAGTAAAAAGGAGTCAAAGTGTACAAAAAGACAAAAGCAGTTTATGGACTTGAATGACAAAACAATGACAAAACAATTACAGAATGGTAGCGCATGCTAAACATGATGAAGTGGGATGTTTTGATGTTATCTCAGGCTGGGAAATTTGCACTGAAAGAACAGGGCGTATGAAGTTTAAGAATGACAAATATGAGCAGAGAAAACAGGCAAAATATGCTTTATTAACAAAACAGTGAACGCTTTCGTCTTGTACAATTCCAAAACTTCATCAGACAGAGAAAACGGGCAAAATCCGTTTTATTAACAAAATAGTGAACGCTTTCATATTGTACAATTCCAAAACGTTATCAGACCTATGAAGATTTGGAATTGTATGAGACAAAAGTGCTCGCTATTTTGTTAATAAAATGGATTTTGCCTGTTTTCTTTGCTCATATTCATTATTTGTTTGATTTTTACGGTGTTTGTGAATTTCTTCTTGTTGGTTTGCATAAGTTTAAGAATTAATAAACTCATACAGTCTTAATGTTGCTTAAGGCAGTGGGTTGTAAATCTATGGACATCTGTACAGTTTACTCTCCCCAGTAAAACCAAAAGAAAAGTAATTTACAAAGTTATTACAGACTTTGCAAAATAACTTGGTCCCAAAATGTTTAGTAACTGAGGAGGAATCAAAGAATAGGTGCAAGATATCTAGTTACATGGCAGAAATGAGCAGAATCTCCAAATATTTTCAGTTTTTGGTGGAAGTAGGTTTATGTTCAGCATTTATGATGAACAGAGGTGTATCTAGCTAGTATTTAGCACAGTGGTATCCCACAATTTATCACCTCCACCTCCTCAAAAAAGCTTTTCTCCTAAACAAAACAAAAAAAAAAAAAACAGAAAAAGAAATTGTATTTGCAGCAAGCAGTTCAACAGTTTATATCACACACAGTGTTACTGTGGTCAATTTTGACCATAAATGCAACACTGATATTTATTTCTAAATGCCAGTATGCAGAGAAGAATGATTTTGATAGGTCAATTGTGCCCTAACACCACCCCTTCACCCCACTGTAGCTATGTTACTGATTATGAGAACATTTGAAAAAGCCTGCTAGCAAAGGAAGATTTAATAGTCAAGATGGTACTAAACACTGCAGTGTGCATGGGAATAGCTGTGGCATACGTTACTAAGTTACAAGATATAGATGAGTAAACTGTTAATGTGTGGGCCTGCAGGTTATTTAATTAAGAACAGAAGCAAACATATTTTCATTTTGACAAGATGCCACACATTGTTTCTTGCCCTTTATTCAAAGTGCCCTCTGTAATGATGGGATGAACGGGTCGATTATGGGGGACAAAGAGCAACAAATGTTTTAATATGCCTAGAAATATGGGGGAGCTTTGGCATAATGCTTAAGGTCTTAACCTCACAGAGTCAAGGTACAGGGCTTGATTCTAACCTCTGGTTATTAGCTAGGCTTGTAATTGTCTGTAGACTGATAGCCTAGTAGTTTACATATGACCCTATGATAGTAAAGCTATATGTGTCACCCCAGACTTGACAAGAGTGAAAGTTAAAGGTGGATGCAAGAGCAGCATTGTCTATCATTTCTGATATGGATTACAAAACATTAATTTATCCTTTTCATTCACTTTCTAAACCACTTGTCCTGTTGAGATTGGTGGTGGTAGCAAGCTAAATATGGTAGACAAGATTTCTCTATCCCCAGCAATAGTTTTCAGCTTGTCCTGTGGGATTCCCTTGCATTTTATGGTGATTACAGAGTTATAATTCCTCCAGGGATTTGTCTGGTACACCTCCAGTGGGAAGTACCCAAACAACCTCAATTGATTCATCTCAACACGGAGGAACAGATGTTGTAGTTGTAGAGATTGGGTTGATAACTTCATGGAGCATGAGCCCAACTTACCCTGAGAAGGAACATCATTTCTTCCACATGTATCTGTGATCCCATCCTCTCAGTCACACCCCGAAGCTCCTGAGTATAGCTGAGGATGGCGGCAGAGAATGAGTTGTAAACTGAGAAGTCTGGCCTATGAATCAGCTCTTTTCTCATGACCACAGACACATAGTATTGCTACCGCTCTTTCTATCTGTTGGCCAAACTCCCAGTCCTTGTTTGTTTACTAATGAGTTAGATCCCAAGGTTTTTAAATTCCTCCACCTGACAGAAGGGCACCCTCCTCACCTGCAGAGGGCAATTCTATCCTTTTGAGGAGAGAATCATAACCACTGATATGAAGATGTTGATTTTTATCCCAGATCTTCACACTCATAATTGAACTACTTCAGTTCCTACTGAGGAACACAGTCAGTTAAGGCTAACAGGACACTGTCATCTGCAGATAACAAAGCTGCTATGTGCTACATTCATGTCCCATCAATGGATACTTTCCAGAACTCGGCTCTACAGTGATACCTATTAACAGGAAAGATGTGGTTTTAAAAATGCCATATGAATAACACAGTTGAGAAAGTGTCTCTTGAAGACATAATTAAGGTATTTACAAATCAGTACTAGACTTAGGGACCTACATCTTCACTAACAGATAAATAAATGCAGTGGGTGTAAAGATTTATAACTCAGTGTCTCCAAATTATCTAGACTCCAGTTTGACTCATGTTAAGCAGTGCAATCCGCTTTTTCTTTAAACATAAACAAGATGACTGGACAGGTATTAATAAAAAATACATCAGGATTGACTGATATGGCCCTCCTGGTGAAAGGAGGTGCTACTTCAGAGAGGGCACTGGTCAGGTGAGAATGGTCATGAGACACAGAAGCCTTGGAATATCTATGAATCAAAGGAGTACATATGGAAAGCACAAATGTTAGATATATTTACATATAAAATCAGTATAGGATGGCACCACTGTTAGTTGGAAATGGATGTATAAAATTGACTTGAACAACTAAAGTTATGTGGCACTACAAGGTGGAGGAAATACATTTATAGCAGAAAAATGTAGCATAGCATTAGCAGAAAAAAAACAAATGTTTGCTAAAGAAGTTGAAATAATAATGGTGTGAAGACCAAAAATGTCCTAGAATAAAAGGCTAGTTCCAGATTTTGGGCAGCTTATCCAATGCCGCATTTATGAAAACATAAAGTGGAAATGAAATTACACAAGCTGGAAAATACACAGACACTATCCAGAGATGAATTGAGTTAGTGGTGTGAGTTAAAAAAATGTGAGTTAGGCAATATTCTTATCCTGAAGATTTCAAGCTACCTTTAATCCAGTATTACCTATGGTGCAAAATATGCCACCATAAATTGAAAATGTTTTATTTTTAATGAGACAAACACTTTTTAAAAGCTAACTTTAATGCAAGAGGATCCGACTATTGTAATGGAAGAAGCATCCAAGGAACTTTGAACTTTAAAAACAACCACACAAAAGCTTGTTTCAGAATGCTAACCTTTTTTTTCCTGAATTTCCTCCACACCTGTCATATGGCAGACAGCAATGGATGAAGTTCTATAAGGAATTTCAGATTCGGTGTTACTGTGATATTGCGGTGGACATAAAGAAATGATAAAGGCCACTTGAAAAGCATTTATTAATAGTCTAGACAGGCCACAGGGGTATGGGTTCTGAACAAAGAGTAATTGAATGCATTTAAAAAGAAAAATTGTTGTTACGGGTATGTCACTGATAAAGGCTTTGTACGCAAATTTAAAGGGATCTCAGAGAATGGAGGTTGTGCTAAAGACACTCACACTACCAGACTTGTTCTAGTTAAAATTAAATTAGGATTAGTGAATGATTGTCACACATTTTAACAACATCTTCTTTGATTCTGCACCCTGTAACTGCATTGTTGCAAGGTAAAGCTATGTGGGGATAGATGGAGACTTATAAATGAGACTTATTGGTAACAAAAGAAATGATGATGTTAGACAAGATGTTATGAGTTGCATGCAATTCTGTCTTTTAGGGTTCCAGAAGACAAGGAGAGGTCCACTGCTTTTGCTTATAAAAGCTAAGCATATTTATTCATGTTTCAGTTTTGTCCCTTTTTCTGATCTGAGTTATGAAAGAACTGGAGCCTGTCTCAGCAAGTAGAGAGAATAACACGTAAAGCTAATCTTGGAGAGAGAGAGATGCACATGAGCACAGACACACACACACACACACACACACACACACACACACACACACACACACACACACACACACACACACACACACACACACACACACACTTCATCCATTTCACCTTACTCATGTGTGCTAACCCTGACAACTGCCCATAACTCTAACTCTACACAGTGCATTACCAAAAACTCTTTCCCTAGTAGTGCCACTACATTGGGGAAAATAGTCCGAATGGAGATATGATGATATCAGCAAGCAAAGGAGAGTAGTATTGCTGGAACTGAATTCATCCTCAGGTCTAGGTGAGTACCTTCATGAGGTGGTCCCTATTGTTACAAAATCTCACCAAGACTATAATGATATATAGACTGTATTTTACATAGCATATATAATGGACAGAAGTAGATTAAAAAATAAAAGATAGCTGGGTGCATAAGTCCCAGAATAAAAAGCTGTTCAATAGTGGTATGCACACTAGTGCCAGGACTGTTAAAAATGACACTAGAATCTTCAAGACACGCAAACGTTCCTACAATGGGGTTAGGCCTGACTCAGGGGGCAGATGCCCCCCCACCTGTTGTAGATGGAAGTAGTAGTCCACAACAATATAAAAACTGATAGGCCATAAAAGAGCCATAAAGATAACAGAATAGACTACTGAAGATAAAGAAAGCCCAGAATTTCTGCATTGATGATATTCAAAAAGATTAAGAGAGAAATTAGAGGAAAGAAAAATTCTTGCACAAGAAAAACGGTTGAAGACTTCAAAAGCAAATTCGTGTTCATTAACACAACAGATTCATGAAAAACCTTATATAGTCCAAGAAATCTTGGGCTGTTTGGAAAAAGATATGACTGAGGAAATGTGAAAATATAAAGAAAAAAAAACCTAGAGATTTTTGAAAGGTATAAAAAAACATGAAAAACATGACTATGGGGAAAGAAAGACCTGATATTGTACAATAGTTATTCAAGGATGAAAGCCAAACTAATGAATGCAAAAAAGCAGCTCCAAAGATATTTGAAGAGAAATATAGACAAAGGCACCCAGATATGGAAAATTTTATAATACAAAAATAAAAGTGTATATATCACAACTGGGGAAAGTAGAACAGAAGATCAGTAAAGAAGAAGTTAAATAGAAACTGAAGTTATGAAATACTGGGTCTATATTACCTGATCGAATGATCACAATAGCGAACACTCTAAAGAGAGATACAGCATTATGTAGTCTGTCTTGGAACTGGCAACAACAATATCCATTCATCACACATCTGCCTTGCTCTTAAGTAAGTTAACTAGGGTATAGTAATTCTCTTAGATTCAGTCAGGAATATAGTGAAGCATAGTTTAGATGTTTTTCTTTATTTATTTGAGACTGTTCTGCAATGTTGTTTTAAATATTTCCTGTGGTTTTGAACTCTGATGTCACTGTGAATATATACGGAGTATTTTCTTGTTCTTTTATTATTTATTATTAAATATATTTAAACCTTTCATTGTGGCTGATCTTTGTGAGACACATTTAAGTTTTGAGAGTACTTGCATATTTATTTGGTGACACTGTATGGGCCACTCCTAATAGCCCTGCACTTGGTTAAACTAACATTTGTGTTAATATTATACAGTAAGATCAGACACCCTTTTTAAGGGCCTTAAAGTAGATGATAAGGAGTTGGCTGGTTTCAGTGATAACTACCTTATAGTCTGGGCAAAAGGGTGCATAGCTAGTAAACCTGTGCCAGCCTTTCCCAGGTGTGTGTGTAAATCAAACTTCAAAGTGTGTGTGTGTGTGTGTGTGTGTGTGTGTGTGTGTGTGTGTGTGTGTGTGTGAGTGTGTGTGTGTGTGTGTGTGTGTGTGTGTGTGTGTGTGTGTGTGTGTGTGTGTGTGTGTGTGTGTGTGTGTGTGTGTCAGCTACTTGTACAGGGACATGAAGCACTGTTTGGACAGAGTGCTGGAGGTCTTGGCTTGGCCACTCAGCTGAGATCTCAACTCTATGGCTGTGCCTGTGGTGAATCTTACTGGGGATCTAGAGAAAGAGGGAGAAACCAACCCTAGACTGAGTATGTTCTCTGTGTGCTCTTAAGGAAAATTGTACTTGATGCAGAAAGCTGCATCTGGAAATAGTGTGTGTGTACTTGTCATCCTCACAGTGTACGGCCCCCACTGGGGCAGCATGCAGCAGGACAAAAACACTTTCATCAAACTAAACAAACAACTCAGGGGACAAAGTCTACCAAAGCTAAATTTGTGGTAAATTTGGTCTCCCAAGCCAAGGACAACTACAAGCCATTCTTTAGCGATGTCTGCAACCTCAAAGGCAATAAACAATCGTGTGCAGAGCTCATTGTAAATGGAGCTACCTATACTGAGCCAAAGGATATAGTAAGCCTACTGACTGACAAATTCAGCTCTAACTTTACCCCACTCTCCCCCTCAACCATCCTTCAGGAAATACCATCAAATATAACTCCCACTGCTATCACTAGGGAACATGTCCTTAATGCTCTCTATAAGGCCAGGAAGACTGCATCAGTAGGCCCAGGCAATATCCCAGGATGCCTTCTAAATAGCATGAAACATGACCTATCAAGCCTTATGGAATTGCTATTTAACTGTAGCCTCCAAACAGTCTTCATGCCTCATGAATGGAGAATAGCAACAGTCATCCATCTTCTCTAAGGTGGGCCATCTACAGACCCTGAAAACTACACACCCATAAGTCTTACTAGTCTTATATGCAAAGCCATGGAAAGAATTATCATGGAAATGATAAATAATGATATAATAAACTTCCACACACTGGACCCGGCTCAGTTTAGTTTCAGCAAGGGCAGGTCATGCCTACTCAACCTGGTGGACTACTTTGAGAAGGTCACCAAAGCAATGCGTGAGGGCAAAATGATTCACAGTTCCTACCTTAGCCTGGCCAAGGTATTTGACACAATACCCCACTCGGGCATTGTTGACAAACTCAAGAGGTCAGATACAAACCTGTATGTCACCCAGTGGATAGCCAACTGGCTCATAGACAGGATCCAGGAAGTTAAAATTGTAGAGTCCACCTCTACAAAGAGGCCAGTCGCAAGTGGAGTCACTCAGAGATCAGTCTTTGGACCACTCATTTTTGGCATTTACTTCTCTGATGTCAAGGCCACCAATCTCAATTGTCTCTGGCTGACTAAATTTGTAGATGATTACAAATTAGAAGCTGTCATTGAATTCCACATGATGCAACTGTTCTCCAGGAAGGGCTGACACAGACAAACAACTGGTCTCAGAGCTATGGACTAAAGCTAAATGCCAAGTAATACATAATAGTATCCTTTGGGAAGTCATCCACCCCTGGTAATTATCATATTGACAACACACCCCTTAAAGTTGACTGAGTAGTCAGGGATTTGGGAACACACATAGATGGTATTCTAGCCTTTGACCATCAAGTGTCTACACAGTAGTGAGGAAACCATTCTATGTTGCACAACTTATAAACAAAGGTATGGCATCTAGTGCCAAGGAAGTAATTGTTCCACTGTATTCAGCATTCATCAGACCTATTATTGAGTACAATGTCCCCTTTGGTATGTACCTAGCCAGGCATATCAAACAAATGGAATGTCCACAGAGGTTCTTCACTAAAAGAATACAGGGTGTAAATAAAATGTGCTATGCAGACTGCCTCAAGCCATATCCCTCTATTCTGTCTCCTGCAGGCTGTTGAGGCAAGATCTATGCCTGACATGGAGCACATTGTTAGACCCCATTCTACTGGACCTCCTGTATATCAGCAAAACAAACAGCACCAGAATTATCCATTCTAAAGACATAAACCTTGCCTGTGATATAAATACGACATGCTGGAGAGACAGGTATGTATCCCAGACACTAGCCCTCCACTGGAACTGGCTCCCCATCCATGGGAAGCAGAGTTCTTCCCTAACCCAATTCAAGTGTAACATGGACAATTGGATAGGGAACAGAAAATTCATCCCTGGTTTGGCACCTTTGTTTCTAATGGACGCAGAAAACCTAATAGATGGTTCATCTCTCAGGCCCCTGCTTGTAAATATTTAATCTCCCAAGCCCCTGCTTGCCCTTATCAAGGGTACCAGAACTTATTAGAGATTTGGGATGCATGGCTAGGCTTAAAAAGGCCCTTGTGGTCATTTGCCAAGTGAAAACCAATGAGCCTATGAAACTATTGCTGGTGATGCAAAGCGCACTTTTGGCTAACATCAAAGATAGAAACAATGCTAATTTCATGAACTTTAATCTTACTTTGACTTAGGAATAGAGTCCATTCCTGTCATGCTATTAGAAATCCAAAAGACTTGAAGAAATTAAAACCAAGAGAAAAGGACAGACTACCTAGCTACCCAGCCATCTTGACACACACACACACACACACACACACACACACACACACACACACACACACACACACACACACACACATGGACAGGCCACTAAATCTATCCCCTTACCTAGCTCTTGCCATCTACTATAACCCTAAACTACACACACACACACACACACACACACACACACACACACACACGCACACGCACACGCACACGCACACGCACACGCACACACACACACACACGCACACATGCTCACACACACACACACACACACACACACACACACACACACACACACACACACACACACACACACACACACACACACACACACACACAAACACACACACCCATATCTGATACATGCGCATACATGTCATTGTAGTTCAGAAAGACGGCAATATACCAAGGTGCAACAATATTGGTTTTATCATACATTTGTCCCATTCACAGTTTTAGTTCTGCAGTTCTGAAGATCACTGTTCCCATACTCTTCATGGTCTTGCTTTCTAATGGGCAAACACTACAGTAATGCTATAACTATATCATGACTACTATGGAGGAAATTCCAAGAGCTCAGCACTACAGATCCACTGGACATGTTCTACATGGTGATAAGCTACCAAATCCAGAAGGAAAAAAGAATCCAAGATTTATGTTGGAGGCAGATGACTTTGTTATAAAATGGAGTAAAGGGGTGATTTGTGGTATCCTGCATTTGCTGCCATATGTTAAGAAATCTCACTAGTGGTAGTTTTCTCTAAGTTGTATACTAGAGTGTCAGACATAGTAGATAAGAGTCTCTTGGAAACTGACATTAATGGCTGGGATTCATAGATGGTTAGCACATTGTACTTTACAAATTAACAGTGGAAGTGACCATGTACAGGATGTGAGGCTTTCAAAGACATGAATAGCAACCCTGTGCTAATGGGCCATACAGACTCTGCAAATGAAGTTATCCCAAATGGCAACATGATTCTTAAAAGTATAAAATGGGTGCACGTAGCAGTGCATAACCATTTAGGATGTCATGAATCCTAGTGTACACTTGGAGTGATGGTACAAGTAGCATCAGCAGTAGCATGCATTGGTAGCTGCCATCAGAGTCAGTGCTCACAATGTTGCATGTCGAGACTTTCTGCATGACTGAAGGAGAAACACGGAGCCTGACATACCACCAGCTGACAAAACAACAGATTGTGGACCATTTCTGAGTGCACAGCAAAACTGTAAATTGCCTAGTTGAAGTGTGTCACCCACAAGAGGAAGCAAGTTGGGTGCATGGTATTTGTATTCCTCTTAATATAAAGCTACATGTAGAAGTAACCATCTTAGCTACAGGGGCATTCCAATGACCTACTGTGGACAAATTAGAGATACAACAGGCAGTTTCAGCCTCATGAATCCAAAACAGTTTCCTCAGTATGATACTACCACATGTGGAGGAGCATATCTAGTGCCCAAGGTGGAAGAGAATTAACACCTTGTGGGCCTTTTATGACATAGCTGGTTTCCCTGGGAGACATAGATCACACAAATAGCACTGTCATGCCCTCATCTGGTCCAGAAAGCCTGCATTGAGGAGGCACCTAAGGTGGAGCAAAGGTGCAACTGTCCCAGGAGAAACGTGTCACACAGCACAATCAACATTATCATCTGTCAGGGCTTTGAAGTGCTTCAGACCTCCACATTTGCAAGAGGCAATACCGGCATTGCAAAATTAATGCTGTGATGCAATATTGTTGGTTAAGGCTGAAGCACTTCAGATCTCTGTGTGTGGTATTTAGACTGTAGCATACCATGGTATTTAAAGCAGTAAACTACAGAAATGGATGCATGAGCTAGCTGCAGTAATATGTTCAGTAGTGTACTACAGGTTTTTGTAGATGAGGATGGCATGGTATATTACTGTAGTACATTATTGCATGTATTACTATGCTATGCATAGATAAGTATGGTATAGTAATATGTGCAGTAGTGTACTACAGGTAGCTGTAGATGAACATGGCATGGTATAGTACTGTAGTACACTACTGCACATATTACTATACTATGTGTAGAAACACATGCTGTAGTAATATGTGCAGGAGTGCAGTATAGTAATATGTAAAGGGGCATGCTACAGTCAAATGTACAACATTATACTTCTGTTATCTGTGTAAGATCATCAAAGTAAATCATGAAGCAGCAAACTATACAAATATGTGCATGAGTATACAATAGCTAATATGTGTAACAGTGCACAACGGTAATATATACATGGATGAACTACAACACATGCAGAGGGTCACACTGCAGTAGTATGTGCAGTAGTAGGCTACAATGTGTGCCAGAACACATGGCAATAATGTACAAAGGCACACACTTTAGTAATATGTGTGGCACTACAATACATTAATGTGTATGGCAGTAGGACCACACTCCAGTAATGTGTAGAAAGGCACTCTGTAGTAATATATACAGATTGCCATTTGCTCAGATTGACATCTCTTTTGCTTTGCACAGCTATTAATGTGGTTGGGTGTGTCTTTGTTTAATGGCAGACTCAATTTTACAGACATTGCTGAGAAAACTTAGTTTAACCCTCCAAAGTATGTCTTCATCTGAACAATTGCCAACATTTTAAATGTATTTTTTGGGTTTATCTCTTAACTATGGAAGGGGAGTTTGAGAGGTATAGTTCAGGACAGAGCAGTTTTTAACACCCCAAAAACTCAGAGAAAAGGAATTAAAAAAAAAAGCTGACCTCTTTGTTTGCATTCAGCTGTCTTTGAGATTGGGATTGGTAGACCTGTCGGGTATGGAGTCCTGTAGTCAAGCGCTGAATACATTTGAGAAGAAAAATTGTGCCACTATTTTAAGGGAAAATTCTTAACAATGTTGGCAACTTTCCACTTCCAATGCTTCAGGTTACTACAGAACATAGTGTAGCTTCAAGAACATCTCAAAGCACTAACATATACCTGCCTTTTTGGTTGTACCTTACATTGCAAAGCAGTGAATACTAAACCTGCATGCATTTTATCTGTGCCACCAATTATGATTTAGCTACAGAGCTAAAAATAAGAGGACTTGCAATGAAACATTTCATTTTTTGAGCACACTATAATAACCATTGCAAGTAGACCAATCCTCCTTAAATCAAAATGTCTTTAAGAATGGTATGACCATTCCCTCTCTTAAATATTGCTGGAGAGCGTACTCTTTCTTTACAATAAAAAGAAAGAGAAACAGTATGCCATTTTTCAAAATTTCTGATTCAGAATAAGATGCATACCATTTTGTATTAAACAGCTATTAAACAGGTACTCCATACGTAGGTGTGATTACAATTCCTGTAGGCAATCCAGATATTGTATATTGCAGGTTCCTTTGTTTTCCATCTTCCAGTGTCTCATTCCCAGCATTTTACTTGTGCCTCATACTTAAACAAAGCCATGCCTCTTAGTATTCTTTAACCCTTTTACTACCTATTTTTTTTGCTTTTTTCCAGTATATTCTTCAAAATGGGCACATCATTCAAAGTGAGGCCTTCAGTGACATTTGCAGCAGTGCACTGTAGCAATATGGGTAGCAGTACACTACAGTAATATGTACAGCAGCACACTGTAGTAATATCTGTAGGAGCACATTGTAGCAATATATACAACAGCATACAACAATAAGCACAACAGCATACTACAGTATTATGTACAGTAGCACACTGTAGTAATATATGTAGGAAGCACAATGCAGCAATATGTATAGCAGCATGCAACAATAAGCACAACAGCACAGTGCCGTAATATCTGTAGGAGCACACTGTAGTGATATGAAAAGCACCACACTGTAGTAATATACACAGCAGCACACTACAGTAATGTGTTCAGCAGCACACTGCAGTAATATGTGCTAGAAGCACATTGTAGCAGTATGTACTGCAGCATAAAACAATAATGACAGCAGTGCACTATAGTAATATCCATAGGAGCATACTGTAGTAACAGATATAGCAGTACATGACAATATGTACAGCTGCCTTATGCAGTAATGTCTTCCATCTTCCAGTGTCTCATTCCCGGCATTTTTACTTTTCCCTCATACGTGAACCATGCCATGCCTCTTACTATTCTTTAACCCTTTCACTAGCTCTTTGTTTCTTCCAGTGTTTTCAAAAATAGGCACAGCATTCCAAGTGAGGCCTTTAGTAATATTTACAGCAGCACACTATAGGAATATTTACAGTAGCACACTATAGGAATATTTACAGTAGCACATTATAGGAATATTTACAGTAGCACACTATAGGAATATTTACAGCAGCACACTGTAGCAATATTTACAAGAGTGCACTACAGTAATATTTATAGCAGAACAATATAGTAGCATGCAGTAGCACACTAAAGTAATGTGTACAACTGCACACAATAATAGCATGCATCATAATTCTGCAGTATTATGAAACACAGTACACTGTGGTAGCATATGCAGCAGCTCACCATAGTAATATGTATAGAAACCCATTGCAGTAGTAAGTGAAGCAGTATGCTATGGTAACATGCAGTAGCCCAAGGTAGTAATTTTGCACAATAGCTCACTACACTTATGTATTTACAACACACACAAAACAGTCTTAGAAAGCATTTCATATACAGACCTAACTACCTCTTGTGAATTTAGATCGAAAGGTCTGCACCATAGGTGAACAAAATAGAAACCAAGTACTAGGCAAATAAAAGTGTAAAGAGACAGGGAAGAATATGGTTAGAACAATTTGTCACTAGTTCTGCATGACATGCTGGCATTTGCTTGAGATGCAAGGTGCTGCTATGAATTTGCAGATGCATGATGACGCTCAGTTATAAAGTTCTCTGCTTTCAAAAGTATTGCTATGTGAATGTGTAGATCTTGAAGTCTTCCTCAGCGGGTGATGTTAAAAAGTTAGGACACAAAAAACATAGAGAGCAGTACTTAAAAATCTGTTCGTAATGGGGTTATGACCTACTGATAATAGTTAAACAAAGGTCCCGGCTCCCTAAGATGGTGGTACTCAGATGGATGTAAAAGATCCCATGACACTTATCAAAATCAGTAGGGGGATTTCCCCAGTGAAATGGCCAAATTTTCCTAGTCAGTATGAATATCATCTTGGATGTCCCTTGAAAACAGGCTGCTGGCCTAATGGGATGAACTTGGTCAACTAAGGGCATATAAAATAAGATATCTGTCTCTTTTTTTGAGGTGACAGTGCTGCTTATACTGGCTAATGTCACACAGTGCAGAGACATGTACAGATCTCTCTAAAGCTGTGTTTAGCATTACTGTGTCACAAGGACCATTGTAGTTATTCTATTGGATGTGTTCTTCTGATTTCTGTCTATGCCATCTGCCTTTTCATTACTACTAAATGGTAGAGCAAAGAAGTAGGAAGGGCCCTGATTTGGTTGTTGTGGGTCAAATATGTAATGTATAGCCATTAATTCCTTCCTGTAACTGAGAACATAGGTTGCTTTAGACTACAGAGGAGGATATATTTGCTTGGAATATTTTTACAAATAAAAAATGCCTGTAATCAAAAGTTGAGCTAAACATGTCCAGCACAACATAAAAATCAAATACTTTTTATACAAAAAAATGGATTCCAACCTGTTCATTTCTCTAAAATGTTTTGTCATGCAGGTTTTCTTAAGTTATATTACTATATATGCAATGACTATACTGAATTGTGTTTTTTGTGTCCCATGACACATTTTAACTTTTCCAAACTTGTGTTAAGTAAAAGTTTATTCAGAAAATTATTCTACTTTGGAATCTTTATGAACCATTTTTATGCCATAATTGTCATTTCTTACCATCTTACTAACTTGCATTCACACATTTTGAACACCCTGTTCCATTTTCCAGTTTTAATCCTGTAACATCCTTCAAGAACATTTTTTATAACTCTACTTTCATAAATGATGGTATAGCGACTAAGTATATCATGATATCTGAACAATAAATAGAGCATCTGTGGCCC
>NC_056741.1:1305018703-1305098703 GCF_019279795.1 Protopterus annectens | reverse complement strand
TCCTCACTGTTAGTTGCAATGGAAAGTATTTGTATTTACTGTCTTGACTAATTTAATAGTATTTATTTCTAATTTAATAGTAATTTATACTTTCTGCAAATTGGATTTTCTGTGATATTTTTTCATTTTTTTTACTCATTTTTTTATTTTGATTTAAAACAATGATTGTTTACAATTGATAAATATTCAACTATATACAATATTTACATTTAGTCTGACAAATAGATTAAGATAACAACAGATCTATGTAAAAACAATGCTGTTGATACATTATATTTAAATTATCAGGAAGAGTCTAATTCCAATTGCAAGGTGTCAGTCATTGTCAAAACTTTTCTCCATGGCTTATTGACTAATGGCTTCGGATGGATTCTCAGTTCTTTAGTTTTGATCTCCATTAAAACAGTCTTTTTCAGTAGATGTAAAAACTCGTCAATTGTGGGCGCTGTGCTGGATTCTTCTGGTTATACATTTTCTAGCTATTGCTAGTATAGTCCCATATTGAATACAAATCCAATTTCTTCAGGTGAGGATTATTGATTGCATTCAGTAAAATTAGAGATTTTGTCAAAATAAAAGTATCTGTATAAAGAGCTTGTAAAAAAATATCAATCTTATTTCAATATGTTCTAATACTAACACAGTCATAAAAAAAACATGAGACCAGTCTGCGTATGCTGATTCTTGGCATCTCCAGCATACATTATTACTTGAGGTGTTTATCTAAATTTTCTCAGGTGTTAAGAATGATCTATGTAGATATTTCCATTGAAATATTCTCCAATATTGTGAATTTGTTAATTTAACTGAGAGTAAGATATTTGTCTTATATTCTATTGATAAGGGAGTCTGTATACCTTTAGTCAAATATTGCCAATAGGATACTTTAGGAACTGTCCTATAAGCAATTAATACATTACATAAGTATGATAACTAATTTTTTGTATTAGTGTTGTTATAGATAATTTCAAACAATCAAGATATAAATTTAGGCGTACTTTTAAATGATGAATTGTTTACTATTCTACATATATCCTTAGAATTTGTTAAAACACTCTGCAACATTAGCCAGTCATTAGGTGTTAATCCATTGGCTGAGATTTAATGTTGTGTTTCCAAGACTTGTTGTTTTTTTATACAATGAAACCAGCATATTAAGTTTTATTTCCCCATGAAGTAAAAATCTCTTTATGTACTTTATCAGGGAAATTTCTTGTAATACTGAATGGAGTTAATAATGCAAGCCAAAGTTTTATATCCATATTCATACTGACAAACTTCCTAAAGGAATCCAAAATATAGTTTATTAGGTTTAATTTAGTTGGTTTTGCTATATTATATTGTAGATTTATACTCAAATAGTACCATATTTTATTATCTTTATCTGTAACTATAAGATTTTTGGATAAAGTATTTTCATTCCTTGATATTATGGAATGTAACCATTTCTAATTAGAAGAATATTTAGGATTTACCCAGCCTATCTCAATTTTAAGTGTAGAAGTCCTTATATATGTTTCAATGTCTGGAAATTTTAACTCCCCTTGTTCCCAATGTCTAATATGATGAGAATATGCCACTCTATTTTTCTTTGGATACCATAAGAACTTTAAGAATATTGATTTAATTTCTTTAAGAAATCTTTTTCTGGTAATAATATAAGAGCCTGAGCTATATATATTACTTTAGGTAGTAAGACCATTTTTATCAACTGCAGTCTGTCTTCAACTGTTATAAACATATTGTTCCATTTATTTACAAATGTTTTAATTGATTCTAAAATGTTTGTATAATTGGTATTTAGAATCTCTGCCATATTCTTACACAATACAATCCCCACACAGTCCAAGGTTGGAACTTGCTTACCAATAATATGATTTACAGATACTTGTACCTCCTGTTTTTATTTAACAACAGGAACTTTGATTTTGATTTATTAAAGTAGAGACCTGAGAGTTTTTGAAAGTTTCCTATTAGCAAATCTACTTCATCCTATACTTCTTTAGAGTTAGGTAAAGTGAGAAGCACATCATCAGCAAACAACATTATTTTGGAACTATATTAATGATATACATCTATCCCTCTTATTTTTGAATTGCTACATATTAGAATTGCAAGAATTTCTATAGCGAATGCAAACAAGATGAGCAACATCCTTGTCTAGTGCCACTAGTGATCTGTATGGCTTCAGAGGTAAAAGGGCCTATTTTAACAAATGCTAAGTTATTCTCATAAACTTTCTTTATAAATGTGATAAAAGAGAGAGGAAAATCAAATATATTCAAAACTTTAACTAGGTAATCCCAGTTTAAAGAATCAAAGGCATTTTCTATATCTAAACCAACTATCAGTGCTTCTTGATTTTCTCTATTTAAATAATCATTTAATGTTAATATCCTTTTGATATTGTCCTGTGTTTGTCTATTATATATAAAACCCATCTGATCTTTATTAATTATATTGGACAGTGGGACTTTCATTCTGTTAACTATAATTGACATAAAGATTTTATAATCGTTATTAAGCAAAGATATTCCCCCGGATTCATGAAGCTTGGCGCAAGGCCAGTGTAAGGCCTGCGCCAGCCGTGCAGCATATAAATGGTGTAGTAGCACCATATGCATATTAATGAAGGTGCGCCGCTACCACATTCATGTGCATAGGACACGTGCGCGAGTGCATGGGGCGTTACTAAGCTACGCCCGGAGGCGTGTCAATGTCGGCTGGCGATGAGCAACCTAAACTGCTGAATATTATAGCCAGCCTGCAATAGTAATCGCACCTATCAGTGTCTGTGGATAATGAAATGTATGCAAAGCATGCAAGACAGTTCCCGGCCACACAAAATAGAGAACCAAACAGAAATGCACGCAACGCAATATGAGTTTCCATCCATGGAACAAATGATATTTAAAATTGTGTGTCCGTAATGTACTGCACTGTCAGTAGTTATACCCAGTGGAAGTGAAGCGCATTATGTCAGTGCGCTGCCAATACACACGTCTAGCCCCATGGGCATGGTCACCAGCAGTCCCACAATGGTAGTGATAGTACACAGCTGGGCAGTTGTGGCTATATAACAACCGTAAAGAAACCTGACAGTCCAAATTGTATACCAAACACACACAAACATATGTATATTAAAATGTGCTATACACATGAACAGGAACGTAACCGTCACATACACATAGGATGCCATATGCGGAACCGGGATATCCAAAAGCAGAACCCATTCATGCAAATGCAATATGCAACAACCCCTGTATAGCACATAACCCACACCCATGTCCGAATGTTCACCAAATCCAGCTACCAGCCTTGCGCATCCGTACACCTACACATAGCGAGTATTCCCCATATGTAGTAGGAAGTATCGTCCTAGGCAGTGTCAGGATTGCAAATATGTATCCCACGTTTGTAAACATCCCATCACAGGTACGTAAATCCAAATGCCCGCGCGTTAATGTTTCGGCAAAATGTGTGTACATCCCGCATGGGATAAGTAACCTGTTGAAACCTCAGAGTTGTTTACACGCCATGGTGTCCATTACTGTACACATCTGGACAAAACATGTATGTGTAGTCACGGTACTGTTCAGTTTCTACACAGACATGCAAAACATACTACGCAGGATGGAACAGCTGTCCACCATGCAGGTCACCCCACTAGGGTTGCCACCTGTTCAGATGGCCAAGGTGGGACATCCCTTGTAGAAATGTGAGAATTTGCAGGATAAAACATACCCCCGGCCAGTGCAAAGGACAGAATTACACGTGTATACCAAGATAAAAGCTTATTCCATAGCATTTGAATAGCTTATGCTATCCCAAATAATAGTTATGTGTACCAGATCCAAAATACCTGTATCATGCAACTAGTAAAGAAAATAAGAAATATATTATTGTCTTAAAATCACAGGACATTTGCCATGTCTTAGGTGTCGTCGCAGGACACAACTGTCCAAAGTGGGACCTCCCCTCGCAAAGAGGAACAAGTGGTAACCCTACTCCCCACTGAATTATCGACAGTATATATTCAACTCAATCACATACCGACACCACCTCCCAACCTATTACAGCAACAAAACCTGGACAAAGCTTAAAAGGATGGGTGGACAAATAGGGACAGATGTAATTACTGCTCTCACAAACTTCAAAAGTTCACTGAATAATAGTATGTACATAAGCATGAAATGTTGTGAAGGATGTGGGGTATTCCCCAGTATTACAGAGGTCCGTACATTTATACTGTAACAAACCATCACATATGTTGACTGTACTACTGCATACCTGTAGTTAATTCATAGTTAAGTCATATGCAAAATAATAACCCTTGTAAGAATGAATACAGGAAATAGTCAAATGTGAATGGGAACACCACTCACCGTGGATTATGTATTGTAACCACCCCCACCCATATTATGTATTGCCAACATCATAAGCTGCTGACAGGTGCCCAAACACCTGTGTCTGTAAACACAGATAAAATGTTTAAAATGGACAAACCCTGTCCATGTGCTTTGTCTGACATTTGAACATGGTCAGGGCAGTACCGTTCACCAGGCAGACAAGCCTAAACCCAGATCACCACATGAACACCCTGACAATTAAAGACTTGTATGTGTCAGGACTATAAGCCTTGGGGTTCTGAATATCCCTGCAGTGATGAAATCTGCAGTTTGGGTCCAGAGCAGTAGGGAATAGGGAATGTGTAACATGTAGTACCACATTTTTCCCAGCAGGAGAATGGATGTCTGTGTCGTAAGTGAAGCGGTGAGGCATATGTTAATGTAGCTATGTACTATGGGTATGCATATAAATGAGTCAGAACACCAAACGTATAGTGGTTACAGCATCTGGCCAACGTGAATGCAGTCCCGGTTCAACTACGACTACAGCACATATAATGTTAAAGTATAATGAATGCATCTGTGCTGTACAGACATTTAAATATGTAAAGGTGAACGTTTGTTTCGCATATGTCCGTTAACCGGATTAGAGATATTTTACTGGTACTGTCCCAAGTAATAAAGCCCATGTAAGCACAAAAACTTAGTAAACATATGTAACCCACAATAAGGATATGCATGTGCGCCTGCGCGTAACCCACAATAAGGAAATGCAAGTGCGCCTGTGCGTGTGTAATCCGCTCGCAGCATAGCAAATGAATGCTGGTTTCTACACGTAATGTCTATATATGGATATATACATTTGTGTATAGATATATATATCCACAGACTTAAACTAAATAAATATATGAAATAAAGAATGTACAGATATATATATATATATATATATATATATATATATATACATATATATATATATATATATATATATATATATATATATATATATATATACATACATGCACTCAAACACATACAACATCAATTGATATATACCTAACAAACATATAAACAAATGTCCTCGTAGATATAACACATGTACATAAATAGGTTACACCATAGCTAGTATGGATACACGTAACAGACATGCAATTAAGGTAAATACACTGCTGCTCTCAAAACTACTGCCCGGAAAGTATCAGTGTGCCAGATCTGTAAGTCCTACTCTTTAAACATGGATATAGGTGTCCTTTGCAGGACTCCAAAAATAGTGAATCTATAAATGCACAGCCCTGTAATGATTGCTGCAAAAAAGTGTCATCCGCAACTACAATATAGCTGTACATGCAACAGTAGCTTGTGCAAGTGTAATAACACATGGGTTGACAAAATGTAAGACATATGTACCGACATGCGGAGATTGGATAGTGCTTAGAAGTGTCGTCATAATTTATTATCGCTCACATTAAATATGTGTTATGACTACTGTGGAGGGGTGTCAGGTCTGGGAATCATGGGTATGCAATAATGGACCTAGGTGCCTAGGTGTTGGTTGGCACAGATTTATGAGGTCCGCCCCATGGGAGTGATTAATATACCTATGTGGGTATAGCAGATGCCTCTAACTTCCTAAAATGAAGAACCCATCTACTGGATATCATGTAAACTATTGGGGGAAGATGTAGGGAGTTATATTAGTGTCATGTAAGCAATTATTATGGACGTACATGCGTACGAATAAGATGGTAACCATACCTCTCAATCAGAATAAGACATCTGGACAAAGGCATTTTAAAATAAGTACAAACAGGGAATATCTCAAATATTCCTCTTACAAAGTCAGAACGTGGATAGAATAATGTATCAGTCAATAGTATGAATGTTTTGAGGGTTATTAATTGTAAATAACAAATGTCTGTCATTATTGTCTAACCCTGCAGTCCCATATGACTTCCCACTAAATTACCAGAAAGGCATTGCACAATATTATTAAAAAAGGAACAAAATCAGACATCTAAGTTAGGGACATTTACCCAAAATGTGTACAGTTGAGAGGTATGAAGGTAACCCTGACCTAAATAAATGTACAGAACTAGTGCGATTAGTGGACAGGTGTGAAGAAAGACGTGATGACAAATGACAAAATATGTATAAGTCAAAAGCATGTACCTCGACAAATCTGGATGAATACTAATGCCCTGTGATAGTCAATGTGGAAGGTTAATAGAAACAACATAAATGTGTCCCTCAGGGTGCTATGCAGTGTCCCCGAGACAATGTTCAGTCTCCCACACACGCATGTGAGTTCTGCCACTGACAGAAAGCGCAAATACCGGTGAACACATAAGATAGATGATAGCAGAATATGTTTTGATCAGCACCTGTTGGCTTTTGTGAGGAAAACAACACTCTGGGCGGGTGTGTCCTACAAAAGGAATGTAATGGCACCTGGCCTGTGAATTCTCCATATATTGTGTGTAGTGGTGAAATAAAATGACATATCTTGTATCAGAAACAGATACATGTTATAGGAAACAGTATCATCGACTATACCACTACAAGACAAATCTGAAGGTATGAAAAGTGCTGAAGTAGTCAGTTTAGTATTGACCGCAGGTATATGTGGACTTGTCAAATGTCACAGCTGTACATATAGTCCCTATAGGGCTGTCATCTCTACAAATGATGAAAGTGTGAGGTGCTCTGTATAAATGACAGACGTAGCAGGTCAAAACATACCTACAGCCATGCCTACTCCACAAATAGACATATTAGCACACATCAAAGCTTAGGCCAGGATTCACGAAGCTTTGGTCGGTGTACGAGTAGAGTAAGAGTAGAGCAAGGCAAGATGTTCGCCGAGCTTTTCAGCAATATCCTGTAGGGGCATGTAACACAGCCCCTCAAACGAACGTTGCACGGACAATGTTAGGATATGCAAATTACCCCATTTGTAGGTGAAAGCTATGCAAATGATGTAAAATATGCAATACATGAAACAGTAAGCTGTCCGTGCAAGAGTAGAGGTATGTGCAGAAATGTACACGGATGTTAACCGAGTAACGTTCTGCAAGTAGCTAAACGGAGCAATGTCATCACCAAATAAAGGATGGTTTAGTTGAAGAAGCATGCCAATGGCCAAATATAATGCCAGTGGCATGTATTCCCATTGGAAATTAATAAAACTCTAGTTGTCCTCCCCCGATCTCCGAGTACGCGCTGTGCATACAAAACAAGACAAATATGTAAAATATACATACAAATTGTAATGTCAATTAAAAGTTATTGCATCATGCAGGGGAATGGCAAGCTGAAGACAACATGGCTACTGAGTAGTGGTTGCTATGTGTGGAAGCGCACACTCAGAGATGTAACCAAGCATTAGTAGGCAATCCTATGCAATTGAGGCTGAGGATAGTGTAGCACAATTTGTCATGCCATATGGGCCAAGCCCTTACAGTGTAAGACTAGGTGAAGGGGACTATCAGTGTAGAAGATAGGTGACATCATGAGTGTGTATCTATAAAACACTGTAATCTTATTGGAGCAGTGTGTCACATGTCTGCTGTCAGTGACTCATCAGTGGAAGAGGCGTGTTATGATTTATCCTAGGTAAAGTCAGTAAACTGATGGTGTACGACATGGATATCACTGAAGTTCCTTGCAAACCTGGTGAAGTGTGTTTGCGCCCGTGCAAGCCTGTAAGCCCGAGTAAGCATGCGTGCATGTGTGTCAGCCTGTGTGCGCGACTTGAAGAACGAGTAAGCTACTGTAAGATTGTTGAAGCCCGTGTAATGTTGTGTAAGCCAGTGTAAGTGTTTGTACGCATGTATAACCTTGTGTGTGCACGTGGAAGCGGATATGCACTTCACTGTGCTCCTATGCATGGCGCCGCTCACTGTGGACACAAACAGTGAAAAGGAAGGTAAAGAAATAGCAGTAAGTTAACCAAGGAGAACTACCACAGCTAGCAGGTGGAAACAATCAGACTGAGTATATTACACAGCCAGTACTGTAGGCCAGCACAGCACAGCACGTACAACTGTACAAACAGTAGTCCACCATGTTATTCTGAGAAACACTGCAACACTGTAGTATAGTAAGAGAAGTGCAAACTGTAAAAGCTTAACTGAGACAAGATAATGTTAGGGGCTGCCATTGCTATTATACATCAACATATGCAACATGTGGAGGGTTGTGCCAATGTGAATGCCGCTCAGCATCACACAGTGAGTAGACGGAGAGGAGTGTGCAGGCACAGGGTAAACTACCAGGGGCTACATGAGCTGGAGATAGTAGAGCGCTATAGAGTGGACAGAGACCTCCTGCAGAAGATTGTGGATCTGTGCAGGCCATGTCTCACACACAGACCCAACAGAGGGAAACCTATCCCAGTGGAAACCAAGGTATGTGTTGCCCTAAGGATACCAGCAACAGGTACCTTCCAGAGATCAACTGGTGATATGATGTTGATTTTACAAGCATCAGCATCCAGGGTACTGCACCAGGTCATGAATGCCATGTCAGCACATGTCAGTGATGATGTATATATCCCCAATTCTCGTAAGGTATTGGGCAGCAATATGTGTCGTTTCCACACAATAGTGGAATACCCTACGTACTGTGTGCAATACACTGCATGCACATATGCATCAAAGCACCAGCCAGTGAGTGTGGCAGGGCCTACATCATCCACAAAGGCTTCCCCTCCATGAAGTGGTGGTTTGTGTGTGATGGCCAGCCCGTAATAATGAATGTGTGTGCTGGATGCCCTGGAAGCTGCAATGCTTCCGATATGTGGCATCTGACGCAGTTGTACAAAACATTTGGCAATGGGGACAACCCTCATGGTCACCTAGTGGGGGATGCCAGATGTGCAGTTCAACTGTGGCTGATGACACACATCAGAAATGCACACACACATGAACAGGAATGCCATAATGAGGCACACGCACATACAGAAACCTTACTCTAGCATGTGTATGTGTCGCCAAGTCACAGTTCTGGTGCCTAGACACATCTGGTGGAGCATTACCGCACTTGTCAACTACATGTATCAGAATTTTCTGTGGCCTAGGTCATCTGTGTCACACACACACACACACACACACACACACACACACACACACACACACACACACACACACACACACACAGACACATGACAGTTTATATACATAGTGTGAGTGACTGTTCATGTATGTGTAATACTGCAGAACAGTTCAAACACAGCAAAGTATGTCAATAATGGACATTCATCATAGTTGTACAACCACCTTGGAGGATATGCATGCAGAACTCTCATTGCATATGTGATACTGTGATGTACTTCACAATACCATTGTAAATGCAAATATCAAATGACAAATGACATAGCACATATCTATATGTACACATTGTTACCCATTATACATATCGGGGTGTAATACCTATGTGTTACTGTTGGTAAAGTATGTGTAATAAATGTGGATAACTGACTCTGTTTAGCCTTATAGGTGTACAGCATGGGTTGGATAACACGTATAAGTCTGTATGATACCTTTGTGTAGACTAACTGTGTCATGTGCAGAATGCATTCTAGGCCACAGTATGAATTCCCAGATGTGGACAGGAATATCCCTATTGTCTTTGCTTGTAACTAACATGGCTACATGTCAAACAATAATGGTCCCAGCAATGTGTGGCGGTCAATACCAGTGTGAACTGGTATAGTATAGTACATGTAGGATCCACATGCTACTGTGTGTCCTACATGTGTGGGACAGTTGTGAAGATATCATATAACAATTGGTAATTCAGACTGTTGAGGTCGTGTCTACTACCATAATGCAAAACTATGACCGCAATCACACATGTGTAGACAAGTACAACAATATGTGTAGTATAATGCATACTGGCCACCAATAGAAAGTATGACTTGTTAACAGTGTGAAATACAGGGCATGTCACCATTCCAATTTGTCCACTATACATGTAGATGCAGACAGTGCACCCTCACCATGTTCACATATAGATACATGTGAATCTGTAATACACACATCTCACACATACTGCACACTCTGTAACACATGCTGCCAATACTACACACATCAGTCAAATGGCACATGCATGGATAATACATCTTCAGAATTAACAGTGTTGTACACTATACTACATTGATGATCATAGCTGGAATGTATCATGCCTGCTTACATACACCTAGAAGGAAATCACACTTTGTGTTAACAACATTGTAACATTATTACAGTGCTATGAAGCCATCCTGTGCATCAGCACCATGTTAGTCCATACCTGCATCAATGTTACACATTACAAGAGGTGGCACAGGTGTCATCATATGCACAGGGTATGTAGTTTATTTTCCAGAGCCTGTCAGTGAACCAGCCAATCAACATGTATGCATTTGTGTGTGTGTGAGGGACAACAGGTTTTGCATGGCCCAATGTTGATGCAATGTGTGTGTGTGTTATGTGTTATCCCTAGCTGTTTGTTTTATGTGTGTCTCTGCATGTACACTGTTTCAGCATGTGTCAGCCATATACTGGAGGTTGTGGGACAGTCACAGACTGTACCTGCCAGGCTGTACAGATCGACATTGCTGGCCATGGACACCCCTCCATGCATTCAACCATAGTCCAGTCCTGCACCTGGTAATGTATACACATACATACATGGGATCTGTATCACAACCTGTGGATAAACGGGTGTCAGTAATGTTAACCTGATTTGCATAGTATTACCATGTAATACACAGGTATATGAGCCATAGTCATCCTCTAACGTAATAACCACTGCTGACTGCTGCTGAGATGTGCACATGACCATTTAAAGGTGCTGTACCATCATTGTTTTCAATGTCCCTGGTAATACCCAACAACAAAATAACTGGCCACTACACAACTATAACCCAGGATCACTACAGCACACAGTATGTGCACTATACAGAGCCATAGCACATTCAGATACATCCAAGGTGAACATGTACAGACAATGCAGCACATTCAATAGTGCTAATATTCACATACATATTACAAAGATATATATATACATATATATATATATATATATATATATATATATATATATATATACACACACACACACACACACACACACACACACACACACACACACACACACACACACACACACACACACACACTTGGAAGGGCCGGGAGTTGAACATACACCTACCTACTCTAACACACTGCAGCATTACGCATTTACAGAACGCGCTACCGAAATTATTGAACACAGCACTCCCAGAGGCATACTTCTAGGTGGGTGACATCATCCGCAAAGGCATAGACGCCGATAGGGAATGTATGTGTTGTGAGGCATCTAAAAGCATTACTGTGTCCCCAGGCAGCTGGAAACACACACAAACACACACACACACTTGGAAGGGCCGGGAGTTGAACATATACCTACCTACTCTAACACACTACAGCATTACGCATTTACAGAACACGCTACTGAGAATACTGAACACAGCACTCCCAGAGGCATACTTCTAGGTGGGTGACATCATCCGCAAAGGCAAAGACGCCGATAGGGAATGTATGTGTTGTGAGGCATCTAAAAGCATTACTGTGTCCCCAGGCAGCTGGAAACACACACACATACACACATATACACACACACACACACACACACACTTGGAATGGCCAGGAGTTGAACATACACCTACCTACTCTAACACACTAAAGCATTACGCATTTACAGAACGCGCTACCGAGAATACTGAACACAGCACTCCCAGAGGCATACTTCTAGGTGGGTGACATCATCTGCAAAGGCAAAGACGCCGATAGGGAATGTATGTGTTGTGAGGCATCTAAAAGCATTACTGTGTCCCCAGGCAGCTGGAAACACACACACACACACACACACTTGGAAGGGCCGGGAGTTGAACATACACCTACCTACTCTAACACACTACAGCATTACGCATTTACAGAACACGCTATCGAGAATACTGAACACAGCACTCCCAGAGGCATACTTCTAGGTGGGTGACATCATCCACAAAGGCAAAGACGCCGATAGGGAATGTATGTGTTGTGAGGCATCTAAAAGCATTACTGTGTCCCCAGGCAGCTGGAAACACATACACACACACACACACTTGGAAGGGCCGGGAGTTGAACATACACCTACCTACTCTAACACACTACAGCATTACGCATTTACAGAACGCGCTACCGAGAATACTGAACACAGCACTCCCAGAGGCATACTTCTAGGTGGGTGACATCATCCGCAAAGGCAAAGACGCCGATAGGGAATGTATGTGTTGTGAGGCATCTAAAAGCATTACTGTGTCCCCAGGCAGCTGGAAACACACACACACACTTGGAAGGGCCGAGAGTTGAACATACACCTACCTACTCTAACACACTACAGCATTACGCATTTACAGAATGCGCTACCGAGAATACTGACCACAGCACTCCCAGAGGCATACTTCTAGGTGGGTGACATCATCCGCAAAGGCAAAGACGCTGATAGGGAATGTATGTGTTGTGAGGCATCTAAAAGCATTACTGTGTCCCCAGGCAGCTGGAAACACACACACACACACACACACACTTGGAAGGGCTGGGAGTTGAACATACACCTACCTACTCTAACACACTACAGCATTATGCATTTACAGAACGCGCTACTGAGATTACTGAACACAGCACTCACAGAGGCATACTTCTAGGTGGGTGACATCATCCGCAAAGGCAAAAATGCCGATAGGGAATGTTTAGAGAGTGAGCGGTCTGAAAGCATATTACCGTCCCAAGGTAGACGTACACAAACATGGCAGTGCTGTCATCGGGCCAACTAAATATCTACGGAGCACAACAACACTAAATAGATATGGGCTGCACCACAGACAGTACACCCTTCAAGAGAGCAACCAGTGTGTTCAATGTAGGCATCCATCGTGACATTGAAATTGGACATCTGGTGCCTGGATGACCACCATGGCTATACAGGATGTCAATGGCCATGCCCACACTCTTAGTATCACACGTCTGTTTGGAATGTACTGTGTGTCCATCTACACAATGGTGTACTGGGCATGCTCACACACTTAGCAGTTGCAAAGGGCCATCTTGCATGCACACAGAGTCTAATCACGGAAGGGCGCAGTGTGGAATGTACTGTGTGTCCATCTACACAATGGCATACTGGGCATGCTTGCACACTTAGCAGTTGCAAAGGGCCATCTTGCATGCACACAGAGTCTAATCACGGAAGGGCGCAGTGTGGAATGTACTGTGTGTCCATCTACACAACGGCATACTGGGCATGCTCACACACTTAGCAGTTGCAAAGGGCCATCTTGCATGCACGCGGAGTCTAATCGCGGAAGGGCGCAGTGTGGAATGTACTGTGTGTCCATCTACACAATGCCATACTGGGCATGCTCACACACTTAGCAGTTGCAAAGGGCCATCTTGCATGCACACGGACTCTAATCACGGAAGGGCACAGTGTGGAATGTACTGTGTGTCCATCTACACAACGGCGTACTGGGCATGCTCACACACTTAGCAGTTGCAAAGGGCCATCTTGCATGCACACAGAGTCTAATCACGGAAGGGCGCAGTGTGGAATGTACTGTGTGTCCATCTACACAACGGCGTACTGGGCATGCTCACACACTTAGCAGTTGCAAAGGGCAATCTTGCATGCAGATGGAGTGTACACACAGAAGGGCATAGTAAGGTATAACTGCCCTCATGCACAGGGCAGTCACACATGCAGTGACCTGTACACACACAGCTGCCATCACAGCTGTCAGAGGTGCAGGTCACACATGTACACACTGCAGTGTACACTGTAGCTGTCAAGTCAGCACCATGTCGTTGGTGCAGCACTACACAGCCTTACGGTCCCACAACACCATGTGACACATGACCACTGGGCTGTACAGCGGTGTACACCAGCTGTGCAGAGTACACACATACCAACAGGGATCCAACAGGTGTTATGCATTGCAATGATACCAGTATACATGAACAGGTCGGCTCAAGACATACCATGGCCCTTACACAGCTGTGACACCTGACTGTTGATGTACACCAATGAACACACGTCTGGGTATGTCATACATGTGATTATGTGGATGTGTGCATGCACTGCACACACAACACATACATACATAGCCTTTGATGTACCTCGTGCATAACACTGGCCTAATCAATGCTACACACGCGAATTGAAGGTGGGCCCATGTCTGTTGAATGCTCACACTACAGGGGGGTAGCAGTGTTGACCGGGACACATACCCTTGTACTGGTCGCCTGTGACACCCGTGATATCATACCACAGTGCATGTGTTATGTATGTCAACACACATGTACAACAATAGCAATGCATACAAACATGGCAACAGGAGACACATGTGACATCTGTACTGTGCATGCAGCAAACATGCATGTGCAGTGGCCGATGTCCATAACATAGTTGCACCTACCTACGACATGCAGACTCAATGCAGACCCATCATTGACATCTGTATACGGTGACATAAAAACAGCACGTATGGAGGGATGTGTGTACATAATGTGGTGAACCACCTGTCTAGATGTATGTGTGCAGGGGGTGGCTCACAATTATGTCACACACCATCCTATCATGCCATGTGCAAACAGTACGCTATGTCGCTGTTACGTGACGGTGCTGACATAATGCATACACAGTGGTCAGGTGTTAACAACTATATGTCACATGGCACCTGTAACACCTACAACCTCCCATGTGGATATAGCAGCACATTTGCCAGAAATAACGTTGGTACACATAATGCAATCAATACCGCTGCATGTCCATCAAACGTGTCATCATATGGCAGGTGTATCATTCCCAGCACTGCCATGTGTGTCCGAATGTGTGACCAGGGATGCCACATATCGTGGGGAATATGTCCCAGTTGCTACACATCCCTGTACACCATTGTAGAGATCTGTGCATACGTCAGTGTGGGAAGCATGACGTTTGCCGGTGAGGTGCATCACACACGTCGGCTGTCCGTATACACATGTGTGGTCACCACAGTGTGTGTATGTCTGTATGTATGTCTGGTGCTTGGTGTGAGTGTGTATGCTAATATACGGTGGGAAATGATCACTAGCCCCACGTGGTGACTAACCCGTAATGGTGATGCAATGCACAACCCTGTTGATGCCATAGGTCCCAGCCATACTGGCTACCTGTGCATGTCCCTTCTCTGTGACACATCGTGTGGGTGCATAGTACTGTGAGGGTGATGACCACACAGGCAAGGCTCCCCAGCTGCACACTATGGGGTGTGCATTACAGTGGTGTACACCCCGTGAATGTGGCCATGTTCCCGTACTGTTACAGGGTCCTACTGCTGCACAGTGTGGCCTCCAGCTACCAAGTGACACCTCACATCATCATTGGCCAGGCCGCTGTGTACAACCCCTGCACCATGTCACCATACCTGTAATGTGTCCTGCTATGTATGTCACGTCTCTGTCCAGTGTAGCCTGTGGCACCGACCACATGCGTCAGGTGCAGTATATGTGCGGACATCTGTGTCATGTTGGTGTGTCCAACAGTCAGGTTGAGGGTACATGTAGCATGCTGATATTGCCAGACGTGCCTGTGTGTAATCCACAGTTACACGTGGGGGACTGCAAACACTGCTACCTGTAGGCACATGCAAGTACAACATAGGAGGGAACCAGGGTATCACAACCAACATGGTGCTACAGATGTAACTGAGACACATACCGTGAACACATCACAATGCATGCTGCACCTGCACTACATGGTATGACTGGTGCATGTCGACAGTGCACAACCTATGTCACATACACAACTCAGTATTCACACACAACCACTGCAACATACACATCCCTCACTATGCATACACAGGTATTACATACACCTCTCACTATGCTGTTCACCCTATGCATCAGAATATTTGTGCATAACCCTACACCGATGGTGTGGATGACAGGGATGCGGCACAGGCTTCATCATATGCACAGGGTGATATGTTTGCCATGGGGCATAGGCTGCACCAATGGATAACATCATGTGTGTGTGTAAGGGCCGGTGAGTTGACTGGACATGTCTGTGCAGAATGCATGTGGATGTTGTGGAGCCCTAGAGTTGTGTTTGCTGTGTGCGTGTATGTGTGTACACAGTTCTGCCATTTGTGATGCCTACACAGGGTATAATTGACATCCCCAGATTGTACAGTGCAGGTTGTACAGCTCACTGTGTCCGACCACAGCCACGTGACCTGTGCCTGCCTGGGGTTGCACGGGCACTACCAGGTGGAGGTACAGAGTGGCTACTGTCCGACGACACATGTCAGCTGGAACCGTGTCCCCGCTGAGACCGTCCAGGGCCACTTCCATGTGGCCTGCTGTGTCCTGGTATTGACAGCGCAGCACCAGCTGCACTGCTACTGCTACCGGCACTATGGGAGCGGGCATGTGAGGTGGCATGCTCACGTCGACCTACACTAGGTGGTGTTGTTGGCCTATGTCCACGTGGCCTATGCCTCACCCCTACCAGGTGTTCCAGCACCGACAGCTCCCACTCGCAGATTGCCATGCCTCGGTCAAGGATTCTGACCATTTCACCTAGTCGCCTATCCAGAACATTAGCAATCTGCTGTTGAGCATTTGCCAATGCCTGGATGTTGTCATTTAGTGTATGGATAGCAGCCCTCTGCAGCCTCTGCCCTTCTCTGTTCTGCCATTCAGCACGTGCCTGTGCCACCATTGTAGTCTGGAACATGCGTCTGGTGATACCAGCTACTGCGCTCTGTCCTGCAGGTGCATGTCTGCCAGAGGTCCTCCTACGAGCAGCACCGGCCACATGCCTGTGTGGCACATCTGCAGTCATTACACTGACACCATGGTGTGTAGACACACCTTCTGTAGCCACCACACGTTCCTGTTCCACGCCAACAGACGCTGAATGTCCTTCATCTATGGCCACCAGTGATGCGGTATGTGTTGGCAGCAGAACTGTGTGCGGGGAAGAGGGGGACATAGCTGGGATGGTAACCACTGGCACAGATTCAGCCCCTGACAACCCTGCCTGTACCTCATGCATATGTTCATCACCGCTAGTATCTGTGGGGACACTAACATCAGATGGATCGCAGGAGGGTAACGCACCTACATCACCTGTGAATGCAAAGAAATACTGTAAAGTACAATAGACACAGACACACACACACACACAGACACACACACACACACACACACACACACACACACACACACACACACACACACACACACACACACACACACACACAGACACACACACACAGACAGACAGACACACACACACACACACACACACACACACACACACACAGACACAGACACACACACAGACACACACACACACACACACAGACACACACAGACACACACAGACACGCACAGACACACAAACACAGACACACACAGACACACCATGCATGTGATTTGTCAGATGGCATGCAGCATGCCTGCAGTACAGCAGAGGGCATGCAGCTCAGACATTAATAGTGTTAGTAAGCATACCTCCCTGGGGTGCACACTACAGCAAGTAGGTGTCATATCATTAGCCATGCAGTTCACACAATCATGGTAGTATGCATGCATCCCCGTGATACACCATGTGGCCCAGAACAGGATAACAGTACACATGGCTGACGTGACCTTGATATGTAATCTGCTGACATGTGCATTAACATGCATACATGCTTGACACAATGGTGTCCTGACACATGTACAGCATCATAATGGGCTTCATATTGCAGTGTTGTGTGTATGCCTTACAGATAGAATGCATGTTTAGCAAATGTGCATGAGCATGGGAGGGTAGTGTGAGCCGTCTACATTGCTATACAGTGTGAAGTACAGACACTGTGTCATTGCATGGCAACATGAGGCATGTATGTTGCTGTAGAATGCATAATATGTACACATTGCATAGCCATAACTGCAACACAGTCGTGATGTTCGACAGATCGTATATGGTAGACTTCAGTGACACCTCCAGTAGCTGTGCACAGGCTTTTAGGTTGTCCAGTGTACCACATCAACTGTATAATCGGTCAACTAAGGCTATAATTGGACCATGTGTGGACAATGTGCAACAGGGTGTATACACATCCCAAGGACTGTGTGGCTACATGTCTCTGGCCATCCCCCATGGCCATGTGTGCACATGTGTTGGCCAATTGTGTGTGATGGGCATCTTCTCCACATGTCTGTGTGGTCCCATATGACATACACCCATACATGTCAGATATGTCACAATCCACAGGGCTATGCAGACAATGGGTTGTATGTTTGGTATGTGGGGTATAGGTCATGCGATAGTGTGACAATATTGCAGGCAGAACACTACATGTCTGGGACATGTCAGGTGGCACATCACAATGTGTGCACCCAATGCAGGGGCATATGACACAATGAAGACACTTGTGGGCTGCCCATATCACAGCTCACTGTGTGGTACTGTGTGCGTACCGCACATGTTGTTCCAATGCATACTACATATGCCTCCATTGTAGAACACCTCCACCGTTGTATGCACAGCTGACCACACATGTCGCAATGACAAGTATTGTGGTTTCAAGTCTGTGTATCATTATGTTTGTATATATTGCACATGGGTGGCGTATGTGAATGCATGGTGGTGCGACCTGCATATCGTGACTGGAACAAACATCAGGTGTGCAAGTGTTAACTGGCTACATGGCAAATAGATCTACACTGTAACATGCCTGATACTGATGACAGTCTCACCTGCAATGGACCCATGTCTGTGGGGCACGCCAGAGGTACCTGTATAGGGGTGATACACCAGTATGAACATTATCCATGACTGTATGACAGCCACAGGTTGCACTGTGCATGTGAACACGTTCACCTGTGTAATAGCATATAGTATGCACATGTGTGCATAAACAACGTAGCATACTGTAGTATGCAGCATGTGTGTCCACATACCTGGCATATGTTGTTACTTTACATAATGTACAGTGACACATGCAACTACATGGGATATAATAGCCATATGTGCATTACTGACTTACCAGGCAACTCCAGGCTCATTGGTTGGGAGACACCCACCTCCACGATGGCAGCTAGTGTTTCTGGATGCTGTTCCCTGGGTGTCCCCAGACTGGCCAGTAGCTCCTCGGTGTGTGTGAGTGGGGGCTGGGTTGGTGGCCCAACACCTGTTCCACCTTGTCATTGGTGATTGCAGTGGCACACTGTTTTGCATGTCGTATCAGGTCCGTGCAGTGTCTGCGCACCTGCTGGTAGGTGCGGTTATGGCCACCCACATCGTTCACCCTCCTGCGTAGATCCTGCCACAAGTCATCCCGCTGCTGGGCATGCTGTGGCACATGGCTGAACAACAAGTCATAGTTGTCATGGAGCTGTGGGATGAGGACATCATCCTCCTGGTGGGTGTATGCTGGGAGCATGTACGGGGCATTATCTGTAAAACAAAATGATGGTGACAGATCACAGTTTCAGAGATGTACAGAGATACTGCTGTACATACATTTCTATGACATCTACTGCATCTGCACAGTTATCTTTGCAAAGCATCATGACACTGACATGACTGACGTGTTTGTGTCACACATGTCACCCCCATTATGCACTGGATATCATCACCATATATGTGTGTCACCTCATTACAGTGTTCATACTCCATGTAAATGCTGTCTTGCTGTGGGCATGTCTATTTGCCTGCACTTGTGTTCTTACCTATCTGCACATGCCTCAATGTGTCCGTGGTACTACTGTTGACCTGGATGTTGTGTATATGACACATATCAACACAGACACAGCCGTAATGGACTTGAGCAGTGACAATGCACACATACGCATGGACACCTGTACATGCATGTGTTTTGCCATATACATCTACACAGCACTGTACAACTGTTCAACATCCTGACACGGATCGCCTGTATTACACATGTGATAGACATGGGACAATGGATAGTCAGACGACATTCGCAGGGATGGTCATCAACCATAGCATGTGTGGGCATGGTTTCCATGCTGTTACAGATGGCCATTGTGCCACCGCAAGCTGCATCAGTGCCACATTACTGATCCAGTCAGTTGATAGTACATCTATCATGCGGCCATCACACCATGTATGACTGGGATGACATCTGCAGCTTTGATGGACAGGGTTGCATGGTATGGCAGGAGTATGTCACATATATGGCATAGGGATCCATGACTGTATGACAGCCACAGGTTGCACTGTGCATGTGAACGCATTCACCTGTGTAACAGCATATAGTATGCACATGTGTGCATACACAACGTAGCATACTGTAGTATGCAGCATGTGTGTCCACATACCTTGCATATGTTGTTACTTTACATAATGTACAGTGACACATGCAACTACATGGGATATAATAGCCATATGTGCAGTACTGACTTACAAGGCAACTCCAGGCTCATTGGTTGGGAGACACCCACCTCCACGATGGCAGCTAGTGTTTCTGGATGCTGTTCCCTGGGTGTCCCCAGACTGGCGAGTAGCTTCCCAGTGTGTATGAGTGGGGGCTGGGATGGTGGCCCACCACCTGTTCCACCTTGTTCCCTGGCGATTGCAGTGGCACGCTGTTTTGCATGTCGTATCAAGTCCATGCAGTGTCTGCGCACCTGCTGGTAGGTGCGGTTATGGCCACCCACATCGTTCACCCTCCTGCGTAGATCCTGCCACAGGTCATCCCGCTGCTGGGCATGCTGTGGCACATGGCTGAACAACAAGTCCTAGTTGTCATGGAGCTGTGGGATGAGGACATCATCCTCCTGGTGGGTGTATGCTGGGAGGCGTGTACGGGGCATTATCTGTAAGACATAATGATGGTGACAGGTCACAGTTTCAGAGATGTACAGAGATACTGCTGCACATACATTTCTATGACATCTACTACATCTGCACAGTTATCTTTGCAAAGCATCATGACACTGACACGACTGACGTGTTTGTGTCACACACATGTCACACCCATTATGCATTGGATATCATCACCATATATGTGTGTCACCTCATTACTGTGTTCATACTCTATGTAAATGCTGTCTTGCTGTGCTGTGGGCATGTCTATTTGCCTGCACTTGTGTTCTTACCTATCTGCACATGCCTGGATGTGTCCACGGTACTGCTGTTGACCTGGATGCTGTATATATGTCACATATCAACACAGACACAGCCGTAATGGACTTGAGCAGTGATAATGCACACATACGCATGGACACCTGTACATGCATGTGTTTTGCCATATACATCTACACAGCACTGTACAACTGTTCAACATCCTGCCACGGATCACCTGTATTGCACATGTGATAGACATGGGACAATGGCTAGTCAGACAACATTTGCAGGGATGGTTATCAACCATAGCATGTGCAGGCACAGTTTCCAAGCTGTAACAGACAGCCATTATGCCACCGCAAGGTGCATCAGTGCCACATTACTGATCCAGTCAGTTGATAGTACATCTACCATGCGGCCATCACACCATGTATAACTGGGATGACATGTGCAGCTTTGATGGACAGGGTTGCATGGTATGGTGGGAGTATGTCACATATATGGCACAGGGATCTGTCCAGCCTGTGGCGATCCTAGTATTAGGACGGTGGCTGTCCATGACATATGTCTTATAGATGAGGATATGGACATGTAGCATGTCCATCATCATGGTGTAGCAAATGTCCTTCTGCAAGGTAGACAGCATGCTGCATAGTGGAGGTGTGGATTGTGAAGGCTGGTATCGCAAATCCATGCATAGCCATTACCCCTTACAGGTGGTATGTGATCCAATATTGGTCACCACAGTGCTGTATATGCCTGGCCAGTGATCTCCGTGCTCATGGATGGCACCCTGTCATGACATGGGTACCTCATATGACTACCTAAGGGGCCTGGAGACGTCACCATGTCGGGGAGTGCACTGCACAGCACCATCCCTTACACAGTGTCCATAATGTTGACCACAGCCTAGGTAGTAGTTTATGGGTACAGGGATGTTCACCTAGCGGTGACACTGCTGGTATCATCCATCAGACTGTGCACATATGTCACACACCTCACCCACACAGCCCATTCTGTATGTTGTTCACAACACTGACACAGCTAAACTGATAGGTCATGGCCATTCACAGCCTTAAATACACAGATGCCTAACATTTGTCTGTGTGGTATGGGCTACAATGAGGGTGGGGTACAACACATTAACCCTGTTCTACTGTATCTGGCACTGATGTGCTGTGCACATGTCACTCTTGCACCTTTTGTAGTTGTGAGTCTGTCAACAGGCCACTGGTGGAACACTCCTGTGACATGCAAAGGTATTTGTAATCAAATATCCGTGCTGTCTTGTACATCTGTACTGCTAACATCTACAGTGCTAATGGTTAATGGACATGCACACCATACTCAGCAGGGTTATAGTGCGGTGCCACCCTAAATGACTGTCATCACCACTTGTGGGTTGATATTATCCAACACCCTATCTGTATTGTATGGTCATGCTAGTCACTTGTTCAGAACACGTGAGCATGTCATGAGGTACTGATTACTATAGCGCCCATTCCACACCATTTCCCACAGGTACACTGGCTGTCCTACACTTCCCAGCTTGCTTAAGGTACGACAGCTGTTGTACACACATAACGCACATATCCTGTGGGACATGGTTGTATATACAGGCATGTCCAACTGTCACGTACCAGTGCTACTGCCTGTCTATATGAGGGATATGTCGTACATGTGGCAATAGAGCAATTGTCTCATGTACACATTCAATGCTCACCTCCCAACATACAGCACTACAGCCTGTGGGGGATGCATGTCTGCAGCCGTGCTGGGCCCATAGCTCTCAGGTGTACCTCATTACGGGAATTACCTCATTTGGGGTTCTAAAAGGTGCATGTTCCTCAAGGTTCCACATTGGAAGGGTCTGCCACACATTCATTGTTGTACATAGTTTACCTGCTAGCCATGGCTAAATAGATGAGAATCATATTAATTCATTGGAATATCTGTTTTATACGTAAGACCAGCCTATTTTAGCCATCATATGCCCTTCCTAGTTGACGCTGTTAGTAAGCCAGTTGTAAGTGTTCCACGTTTCGCCCATTTGTCACACGGTATGAGGGCTAATGTTCCTCATGTTGGGGACAGGAGGCTGACAGCTATGGCTGGGGGTAATGCTGTCACCAACCCTGACTGCACCTGACAGTCATTTGGGGATGTGTAACATTCGCAACACACCCCACCCATTACATAGTCTCACATGATCTACACCACTGGCCACACCTACGAGGACAACCTGTGCAGTACGTCTCCATATTCACTGTAGGAACCAGAGGTAGCCCCCATCATGGAAGACAACATCACCAGCTTATAGCCCACAGACTCATGTGTGCCCACCACATACAGCCAATAGTGAGTTATAACATTCACAACACACCAGTCATAGCTGACTCTGTAGGGTGTCACACTGCAGTTCCACACAGCAGGCTACACAAGGCATTAGTCGCTTACATCTTGCTGTCGGGTAACTGCTTCTGCAACATAACCTATGCACCCATGCCACACCTCACCAGGTACGATATGTCTGTCATTCGCCATGTTAGTGTGACTGCCCTGTGATGCCACTTCACAGACTACGTGTGCAGGGACATGCAATAGCTCACCAGTCTTATAGCCCTGAGGGTGTGGGCCTAGCCCTGGGGAGCATTTTGCATTCGTCCGGACACAATACCACTGTACAATGACCGACTGTGTCACTTCAACAGTTAGCTATGCTCCTATTGTCATTCCACAGGCATGTGGTATCTGTCCGCTATGACTGTCCTGGTCAAACACAATGCTGTGGCACAGATGACTTGCACCTGTCGGCCCTGGGAGTACAGCTCACATGTAAGGCTCTTGCTGCTTCTATACTGCCTGTCTTGCACAGTTTCCAATAACTGTCACCGGCAGGGCGGTAACTGGCATGCGCGACATGGGGTCATGTGACACATTGCTTGCATCTTCCTCTGTGACGCACGCAGGCAAGGCACACCTTATAATGCACCACTCAAACATCTCTGCAGTGACTGGGACCTGCCTCTAGGCTCTGCAGAGCACACCTGCAATGACAGGTTATAGACAGACCATACCTTTCAGGCACATACCTGGACCGGCACACCCACAGCTGAGGGGTTCCCATATCCCACTATGTTTTGCACACATCCTGGCAAGTTGCTTAGCACAATGCATCAGAGGTGCTCCATGTGCAACTAACTGTGCCCGGGACCGCTATACACATTGTAACAAGCGACAGAGTCAACATCATACCCCACGGGTAACATACCTTCTATGGTGGTATAGTGGACAGTGGGCCTCAGCTACTACTGATGTGTGACTGACACTACCCCACACTTCACTGGGATAGCCACTCATGTACCAACACATCCATGAGTCATACCCTCCGCTCTGCTGGATCAACCCATGCACACCACCTCCAAGACCTACATTACCCTTGGCATGAATACTACCACCATGTGACTGGTGTTACACACCTGGGGTTATCCCCTCATTGGTGGATACTGAACATATGCTAATCTACCTTGTTAGCCACATCCCGGCAACACACCCATCACAGCATACACAGTACATGTGTACTACAACACCTACTACAGACGTCTGCTGACAGCGGTTGTTAACATCATGACACCCGTGCAGATGGACAATGCACATACAAATGCTGACACATACCCCAGTGCACTTAATTAGCATGTACACAACTGCATGGATCATGCTATTCCACACAGAGCCATGATGGTACACACCAGATAACAGACGCCACTCTGGTGGTCATGTTCCATGGACATATGATGTACAACAACAGGTGTAGGCTGTTGCACAGTGGTGTACGTTCCCATGTGTGGGGTGGCTCACTGGTCAGTCGTGGTGGGGCCACAGGGTCCCTCATCACATACTCCAAGACTATCTACGTAAACATGACTGCCACACATTCTGGGGTGTACCACCAGGCATTATGGTGGTATGTCAGTATTCGATGGCAACACCCACATCTGCTGTCACATACAACAGTCACTCAGGAACATTGCAGACCCAGGTATTGTTGGCAACATGCTGGAGGATGGATTCAATGCTGACAGTACACCCTCTCACTCACTACAGGGCCTCAATCCATACATGAACATTGTGGTGTCCCTGTGGTCACACCTACACAGTAATGACCTACACTCTATATGTCCTGGGACACTGGCCCCATGTCACCTTCCAACGTCCCAAGCTGTGATGTCCACCAACCTCTGAATTACATGTCTCCCCACTAGGCCACCATATTCAGTAATAGCCTTGTTTCAGACATTGTAGACCCTGAATGGCACACAGCAACATTTATCACACTACACATAGGTGGCACTGCATTGCACGAGTGGGACTATAGTCCTACACACCTGACTGGACTGTTCTGCATGGCTATGGGGCACATCATCAAGGACGTCATTCTCAGAGACATTGTTGGGCTCCCGTCCTCTGCTGCCACCCGGGTTAGGCTTGTTAAAGCCAGAGCATGGCCCCTACACATGGTGGACTCCTTTCATACAGTTACCAGGGCAGTTGCTGATGGTACGGGAGTCCACACATCCTACATTGTCCTCTCATTGCCTTTCAGCACCATTCCCCATTCTGGTATTGACAGCATACACATCCACCTGCACATCGTACCCTGTGTCTCAGGATGTTATGCTATGTGGCTCATGGACAGGATACAGAGTGAGGCCAGCATACCATAGTACCTACTACATGTCAGGTACATTTGGCATACCATGGTCCTCAGTCATAGGGCCCCTCATGTTCAGTATATACTTCCCTGCAGAACAGGCTGGCACAGGGGACTTTCCCTGCCTAGCTTTCAAACCCCTACATACCAAGCGCCATGATTGCTCCACCAGCTGATACTGACTCCAACCATATGGGTGTCGCTGTGACAGATACATAATGTGACTATCATGGCATCAAGCTGCATGACACAAGGTGCATGCACATCACCTTTGCATTACACCATTCACTCACTGACTATCACATGGATGGTAGTCCCCTACATACATATCACATTGTACATGTTTGCAGTACACACATATGTCGCACCCACTCCTGTGGTTACCATATTGCCACTGTGGCATGGATATCCTCCTACATGGCCACACCTATCTGTACTGGGTGTGTAACTGGTACATAGGCACCCATTGTACCTCTGAACTCAAGACATTTACACACATTCAAGGGTACACCACCCCATTTAGGGTGTACCTTACTCAACAGCTACAGCTTTACATGCCACAACATTAACACGCCATGACGTTTACTGAGCTCCGACAGTTTAAATATATACCTACAGGCCATATGTATCCTGTTATTGTACATACCAATAGACGATACCTGTGGTATGCATGATATGCCTGTTATGCTGTGTAGAATATCTGTCATATCTACCTATAATACTATACATTACACATATTTCACATAGTATCCCATAATGCAAAGCATACTTGCTCAGCGGGACCACCTTACATATGTCATTAACGTTATATGCCCATACACATGCGTGCTGTGACAGTATATCAACATATACTATCCCCTGCTATGGCACGTCCTTGTTGGACATACCCTACCACTGACGGCGGGTTGTATGGCATTGTTCTGTTTAATGGCCTCATGTAGCATCCCTTGTGGTGTCTGTGCTGTGTACCTTGTGCCCCACTGCTGGACGCACAGATTCTACAAGCGTTAGTATGCTCAGCAAGACATCACTACATAAATACCTTTCCCCACTTTATGCATTGCGGACACGTTTAATTAATGCAAGCCAGGCTATACATACAGTAAAACTAATTAATACAGATCATGCTATACATGACCTTACATATCGAGCGTTCTACTTACCTTGTTGTTGTTACGGCATTTCGTTTCTATCTCTCTCACAGTGTTTCAACTGTTATTCGGTATGAGCATACGGTTTGAATGTCAAGTCAATGGCAAGTCATCCTTATATACGTCGATACCTGAAACATGTGTATTCTTCCCACCAATTGGTGTTCCTGAGTGACTAATTACTTGCATATCAGCTGTGCAGCTACTCCATTTGCCAATTACGTGGTGACAGTAGGGTATAACTGGATTCTCCACTTGGGCATTGCCTATTTGCCCTACCTTTGGGGAGACGGTCTGTATTGTGTTTTGTTATGTGTAACTGCAACTGCTATGCATGGAGACAAGTATAGTTTGGATTCATGTCCCCCGTGGATTGTGTGTGACAGGTAGAGTATTTGGTTCAACATGTGGGTGTACCTGTCATCCCGACGTCTGATAACGGAGTATGGCAATCAAAACCTGTAACATGGCTGTTTGTTCCATTATACAACGCCTGCAATTTTGCATGTCACCTTTAATTGTGTCTCTCACATGGTATGTTGAGGGTTCTGCAGATGTAATTGACTGATTGGATGTTTGTGCTGCTATTACAGTTTGTATTGCTTTAGTTTCTAGTGTGGGAGATGTCGGTGGTTGTACGTAACATATACGGTTTGTGGGCCTTGCATTTCTACATAATCCGTATATATGTGTGTGTGGGCTCCATCCCTAATTAGAGAGCTAACAGTTAGTAGACTTATGTTATGGGATTGTATGTTGGGCCATTGTTAATTGGTTTCTATATTGTCTGCAGGTGAGCTTGCTACTTGTATACCTCCATAATTGCAGCGATATATCAGGGGATATGTGTAAGTGACAGCTATCCCTTGTATTTCTGTCCCAGATATTTGCAGTCATTGTGGTTGTGTTGTAAAAAGAGCCTGTTTGCCATGGGTTGCCACCTTTTCATATGGTCATTGTTGGACACTTGCGGGACACAAAGCGGTGTTTACAGGCCAACACGTAGCCATGGTCAGTACACAGGTAGCACATACTTTTATCCTCACTACATACCTATTGTTGTGTGACTTTGGCTACTTATCATATTGCATGTAACATTTAAGTTTATTACATACAGGCATAACTATTAAATACCACTGTTACATTATATATGGGACATATTTATGTCCTACCATCTCGGACATTTGCCCTTTGTACTGTTTTATGTCAGGACACACCTGCCCAGGGTGGGGCTGTCCCTCCTACTGTGGTACAGGTAGTAACCATATGCCTATGGCTAGCTATACCCACACCTACCATACTGATCTGCCTCTGACTTGGCACCAACATACACATGTTGCGGACACACACACACATTACAGTCACTCAGAAACGCACACGGCACCCTCAACGCACACTTACACAGACTACGGCACTCACAGACACAGTTGAACACAGTACCTACGTGGACCGCGACGCCGGCAGCGGTGACTAACTGTCCCTTCATATCATCATACTATTACTCGCGGATGTACTGTTCCGGTACTGTGTTCTATCGGTCTTTCAGCCTCATGGTTATGCATGTCGGTATGTTACACATTCTATGGTTCGCGGTATCCTATTTATTTGTACCTCCAAGATGTTATGAATGTCGTTGAACTATCTATTATATTTGCAGATATCGCTGAATCCATCTATATCACCATATATCCCTCTATTGCCCTTTCTATCTGTATTATATATATGCATATGTGTACATATATATATATATATCTATATCTATATCTATATATATGTGTATATATATATATATATATATATATATATATATATATCTATATATCTATCTATCTATATATATATATATATATATATATATATATATATATATATATATATATATATATATCTGGCGGAGAACGTGACAGGCACACAGCACCACCATATGCTGTAAGACTCATGTACTGTTCAGGTGTTGGCATTCCATGTTCCACTGGCTGTTGTGTTTACAATGTTTGAGGGCTGTCTATGTAGGAGTCACACATTGGGCCACCTATACATTACAATTTACAGGTGGTCATGTTTGTGTGCCATCCATTTTACTGTGTGTGCAGGTGGAGAGGTGTCAGTCCATAGGGGCTTACACAGTCAGAGTATGCGCTATACGTTCCCTCTTTGCCAAGGCGTAGGCATATTGGGCATGCCTCCATCTGCCTACTGGGGCTGGCACAGTGTGTTCATGGTCTGAATCCCTCTGTGCCTGTACTGGCCTTGGCAATTGCGGTGGGCTATGAGGGCCTTCACCATTTTGTCCCTGCTGCAGCTGCTTTCGCAGGATCATATTATGTAGCATGGCACATACTATGACGATGTGGGCACACGTGCCTGGAGAGTACTGCAAGGCTCCACCAGATGTATCCAAGCACCGGAACCGTGATTTCAGCATCCCGAACAACGCTCTATAATGATTCTGGTTTGTGCGTGTTCCTCATTATGGTGTTTTTGCATGGGTGTGTGTGCATTTCTGATGGGAGTCATCATCCACGGCTCCAGTGCATAGCCAGCATCCCCCACGAGATGGCCATGTGGGATGTCCCCCCTGACAAATACCTGATACAGCTGTGAGGCATGCCAGATATGGGAGTCATGGTAGCTTCCAGGGCTGCCAGCACACACATCCATGACAATGCCCTGGGCATTGCACACGACCTGGCAGTTGATGGAGTGGAATCCCTTGCGGTTTATGTACCACCTACCTTGCTCGCCGGGTGGTGACTTGATTTGTATGTGCGTGCAGTCTATCGCACCCAGTACCTCCGGGTATTGTGCCACATGGTGGAAGTGGCGCATATTGCTGGCCAACTCCTCCTGAGTTCTGGGGAAGTATATCTGCTCATTGGCATGTGGTAACATGGCATCCAAGAACTGGTGTAGTACCCTGGATGCTGATGCCTGTGAGATTCCCAGTACATCTCCAGTTGGCCTTTGAAAGGTACCTGTGGCCAGTATTCGCAGGCTTACACATACCTTCGTGTCCACTGGTATGGGTTCCCCTCTGTTGTTTCTGGTTCTCAGGCATGGCCTGCACAGCTCCACTATTTGCTGTAAGATGTCCCTGTCCACCCTGTAATGCTCTACTATCTCCAGGTCATGTAGCCCCTGATAGGTTACCCTTGGTCTGAACACTCTCCTTCTCCTCCGAGGCCTGCGGTGGTTGTCGGCATCATCCTCCACAACACAGTCAGTCTCTAGCACATGCTGATGAATCACAGCTATGGCAGCTCCCAACATGTACATTTTAAAAGTTCCCCGTGTGTTTACACCTATGGTGCGGTGTTTGGGAATACACAGGGGTGTGTGTTGGGTGCTTTCACACTTTATACTATTGTGCTGTGAACACCGATGATGTCATAGTGTGTGTATGTACGTTCATAGCTACAGGTTATGTTATGTGTTTTACTGCCGGAACTACTATTGTGGTGCCTTTGATGTTGAATTACATTTGCCTGCTGTGGATTACCTCTTGACCTTCCCTTTACATTTCTGTGTGTTGCACCTACCATTTTCTGGCATGCATCCTGCAGCCTACTTTCATTTGTACTTTCCTGGACCTGGCGTATCTTGCGTTATGTGTGCTACTGCCGGTCTGCTGTCGGTTTGCTTTGCTCTGCTGTGTCAGGTCTCCTATCTTTGCAATCCAATACCTCCCCTCCTTTCTTTGCATTCACATGCCTCCCCTATCCTGTTTTGCAGGTTTCTGGAAGCGGACTTGTCAGCTGCCGTCAATTGGCCTTCGTGGGTTGATTGGTGTTGATTGCTCATTAGTACTCCAATTACCCTACTTCCGCATTTCCTTTTTTTCTTCCCCTGACCTTCCTGTTTCTGCTATTGTTTGCGGCACGTGCTTCCGATTACTGGGTTTCAGGCACATTTTCATCCTCGTACACATGCGCTTTTGGCCACCATGTGTGCTCTCCGCTAAACGATTCCTCCCCACCCCTATCCTGCAGCTTTGCTTAGCAACGGACAGGCCAGATTTGCAATGCTCCAATGTGCTTAGTGCTACGGTGGCACACCCCTCTGCTGATGTCATGTATCTCCTCTGAGCCACTCCTCGGTGTTATACCGCTGCGCCGTATGGTACAACCTTCCTCCGGCGGGACATTTGCAATTCAGTATTATCTGCCTCATTTGCATGGCATTGACTACTAATTCATAGTTACCGTGCCGAACACTATCGCAAGCCCTTAGCAACCCTTGCACCTTGGTTGTGGTGTTCCATGCCTACCATTGTGTATTATGCTGTAAACCTGATTTCTATTACGTTGTGATTTTATAACATTTTTATATTATTTCTTTATGTTACAGCTTCCGCACACATGCCCTGCGGTTCTGCTGTGCGTTACTGTGGACATAACATTAAATGTTGTTATTTACATGTTGTGCATCTTTTCTTATGCCATTGGCTGTGTATTTCGCCATTGGCATATGTAAACGTTGTGATACCTGGGTCTGGCCCTCTTCCATAGCTCCGATGTTCTGTTTGGGAAAATGTAAACCGTGTTTTTTTGGTTTACATTTCTGTGGGCTTACGCTACGCCTGCACCACTTCATGAATCACTATATGCCTTCATTTGCATGGTGCGACACTGCACATGGGGTGATTTGCATACCTATGCCGGGGGCTGCGCAGATCTGGCATACGCTGGTAGTGCACGTGGAATTGGATCGTACCTGAATCGCTCGGTGGCCATATTTGGCGTTATAACGCCTATGCTATGCGTGCGCCTGGCACAAGCTTCATGAATCCTGGGAATTGTCTATAAGAATTGCAATATTTAGGGTCTTTATTTTCTTTTAAGGGGTAATTAAAGAATATCTCCATGAAGGGGGAATCATTGCTAATGACTGGACTTCAAGAAAGGTTTTATGTAGGACAGAAGTTATAGAATTGGGAAATAATTTATAAATGTCTATAATTAAACCATCTATCCCTGGTGCCTTGTTAGATTTACTTTCTTTAATCCTGTCTAAAATTTCTTTCTGTGTTATTGGTTTTTGCAATTCCAGCCTTATCTGTTCAGAGTTTAATGTTGGGGGTTATATTATCTAAGTTGCAAATTTCATTTATACTTATTTCACTTTTATGGTCTTCTGCATAATGATATTTAAAAGCATCTAAAATGTCACCTATGTCTGAGACAATCTTCCTTCTTCCTTCATGTAATATGCTACCAATATTATTAGTTTTTGATTGCATTTTAACTTTCATAGATAGAATATGCAGATGTTTTGAAGAAGGAGCATAAGAGTTTATTTTAATCTTTCTATGGCTAAGTTAGTTTTATGGGATACTATTTCATTATATTTTTTATTGGCTTCTTCTATTTTCTTTTTGTTTTCTAACTCACATAAATTCTTATTGGATTTAAGTAATATAAGTTGATTTTGTAATTCCTGTAATTCTGATTTCCAGTCTTTAATTTTATTTTTGTACCAGCTGATGGTTTTACCATATATATATATATATATATATATATATATATATATATATATATATATATATATAAGCTTTTAATGAATTCATAAGTATATTTGTTTCTGGTTTGTAATTAATCTCTAGGAAAAGCTGAAGTTCAGAAGTTAACCAAGGTTTAAATTATTTGATTTTTGTAATGTATGAAGGAATCCTTGAAGTGATAACTAACAATTTAAACTGTGTGTGAATTTCCAATACCAGGGAGTTATGGTCTGAAATGGACATGGCTGTATCAAAAAATTCAAAATATTAGTATATAAATCTTGAGAGACATATATTTTATCAATTCTGGTTTGGGTTCCATGTCTATAGTCTTGATGTGAGAAAAGTAACATAACACATATACCATATTAACAATATGAAATATGCATGGTTCATCTTTCATAATATTCACCACTATTTCTTATTTTTGTGACCGCACAGATGTGCTTTGTGTTAACACCAATATTCATTTCTCATTGATTGCTGTTACCATAGCAATATTGGTATGGCTGCTTGCGTTCTGTACTTTATAATCGCAATAAAGTCTGCTACAATTTTTGATGTAAATTTAACTATTATAATTTTGCTTTTATTGTATTTTATTTCATGCTTTAATTTTTTTCCATGGTTTTCTGCTAAAAAAAGAACTGGCCCAGTGAAATCTTTGTCATGAAAAATAAAAATTTGATGAATGTGCCATGAGAATGTGAACCAAGCATCTCTTATTAGATAGTTTTTGGAAACAAAATCTGCTAATGAAGTTTCATATGTAGGAACACTTCTTCCCTGTTATAGAAGTCTCTATCTTATGGGGAATTTTTACACCTAGAAAAAAAAGTTTTCACATCACTCTGAATTTATTCTTCAGAATCCATTATTATGTGACAATCTCTAAATTCAAAATAACTACTGGACTGTAACCTTGTATAAAGCAAATGCAATGAATGACAAGAACTTGCTAGCTATATTTTCAAAAAAAGTAAACAAAATGAAAAATAGCTAGAACCCTTAATAAATGTAATGATTATTTTGGTTTAGAATAAAAACATACAGCATACAGCATTATTTTAAAACTGGCAAAGCTTTGTATCTTCCTTTGATATCTTTAACCAGCCCTTTTTATTTTTTTAAGATTCCTTTAAAGAAGTACATAAACCTAAGTTATAGATTAATACATGCATTTCTACCTACAATATGATTAATAGTTGTTACCAGGCATTATGGTATTGTCAGCTTGCTGTAGACTTGAGTTTTTAAAATATATTGTGGATTTTATGCATACCTGTAGCTGTATTTATTGTATAACGTTGTTCCCTTTGATATACCTTAAAACTATAGCTTTCTTTTAGGATCCTTCTGTTATTATTTCTTTGTAATTTTTTGTACTGACAAGACCCCTAATTAGGTTTACAACATGTAAAAGATCCATCTCAGAATCTCCCCATCTTATTAAAGTTCTTTACCACATGAAATTAGGAACATCACTTTATGCTCTTCTTTTAGACAGAAACTGAGAATTTGATCTTCAAGTTAGAAACTTGCTTCTGTAATGTGAGCAAGCATTTTAGATATGGTATTGCTTTGCATAATTAGTTATACAATTTTTCCTACTAGTCCATGTTCCTTCTATACCCCAACAAATTAACACCAAAACATTGTTCATTATAACTTGTTTTATACGTTTATTATAATAGAATTAAGATGCTGTGAATAATATGTATGATACTTTGAAAATTATGTGCATAAACTGCCTGTTCCTATTGTAATAGTGAGACTGTTGTTCATGCTAGCAACCTCTTCATGTTGTTGCAACTACTAATGAATACTTTGTTATCCAACTGCTTTGCCACTTATTAATAAATGTCTGTGTTTGTCTTGCTGGAATGATGTTAGATGTTGTTCCCAGGTTTCACTGTAGGAGCAATTGGATACTGACTGATGTGCTCTTGTTAATGGTCATAAAGTGTTGTTTCCTATTGCTGCCTGCTACCTATTTGTTCATTCATTCATTCATTCATTCATTCATTCATTCATTCATTCATTCATTTATTCATCCATCTATCCAAATATGTGAACTGGTTCAAACAAAAAAATTAAATAAATAAAATCATCAATAGCGTAACTCCAGGAAGTAATAATGTGTGACTATTAGCAAGAGCAAGTAAGTCTCTCTTTGCACCCACAATGCAATTTAGAATAACATCCATTTAAGCACACAGTGCTTGATATTAATGCAGGTCCTTGACACTGCAAAATGAGCAAGATCAATTTAATAACAGATTGCTGAACAACAAAGAGAATGTAAAATTATCATGAAAACCTTTCTCTGGAGCTAATTATTACACTTATCAGATATGATTATTATTTCATTGATTGTAAAGTCTTCCCTAACATGCTTTCTTGTAAGGTAAATGTTTGTATCTGGTAACATAGAAAGATGCATTTAAGTTATCTCATCTAATGCACTTCAACTGAATTTGTGTTCTTTAGAGGTTTGCTTGAATTTATCAATAAAATGAATGCAGGTATTTTATTTGCAAAGGCTGTTACAAATTACTGTTTTAGGGTAGATTAATTACAAACTGCTGGCTTGGCAGAGGTAGGCATATGAGTTGCTGACGCATTATCAGTAAAGCCGCTTTGTGTGACATCAGTGATACAAAATGCTGTGCAGGGTACCCTGTCTTGTTATAGGGGAACGTAGAAAAAGCCTATAAGGAATGGCAAACTGATAAACTGCTTTGTACAAATGTTCCCCATTTAATTATTTACTAACAATTTGTTAATTGGGCTAGCTCTACTCAACAGTGCCCATTTTCAGAAAGGATTTGGGAAGAAAGCTCATCAAAATAACAGTACAGCAATGCAGAGTAATTAATACAGCAGACAAGAACAATTTATTTTATTTTTTGCTGTTTTTGCCTCCACTACCTGCCAACCAACAGACCTTGTCTCAGTCCATTGACCCATTCTTTCTGCATCATTGAGAAATGAGCCATCTGAGAGCAATCATTACTGTGGCAGTCATTCGGGATGGTTCAAGTTTTCTGCTTTAACCTGACAAATGATCATGCTTATTAATTTCCAAGGAGTTGTCATGCAATGGTCCTTGGCAGTGCACACCACATCTCCTTGTTACGTGATCAGTGCCTGTTTGTAGACACACTACCACATGATCCCCATTCCACACTGGGAATTATATCACAGAGAATGTGCTCATGAACACACATCCCTCCCCTCCCCTTGAAGAGAGGCAAGCAAGCGTAAGCCTTGTCACTTTTTCCTCCCCTATGCCAGCTCCAACAGGTACCTGAGCAGTTAGTTGAACCCATGTTGTTCAGATCATAGTCAGGGATTTATTCCTCTATGCCAAGGGAGCTGAATACAGTATAACACTTTGTGACAGCAGTGAACTCTTAGTAATATGTTCAGCAGAGCCATTCTCAAAACAGTAATAAATTCCTCCAGTAGTGCATTAGCATAAGAATGTAACATTATTGTAACACATTGTGAGATAACTGATGCCAGTGACAGGGTTAGCAGAACACAACACAAGACAGCATAATTATATACAGCCCTTGAGGAGGTGTGTGCTGTGCTATAATCTTCACATACAATATATGACACACTCTATTCTGGTCTCCTCTAGCCTTACTAAAAAGTGCAAGATGTGAATAATAAGTGAATGTAAGTCCTTTGCAAAGTACGAGTATGAATGCCACCTAACTGCTACTGTTCCTTCTCGTGGGAGGCTTCTTCCCATACACCCAAGATAGTGCATCTTGCCTACCTTCACTAGAAGAAAGATTCTCATTGAGGGATCACCCTTCCAATCCCTCATCCGTGGTTATGGAGAGAAGACATAAGGATGCTGAGCTATTTCTTACTCTAAACATTCCTTGAGTGAAACAGTTTATCAATGTGGTTCTCAATGGAGAGTTACTGTGTTTAATTTTTTTTTTCTTTTTCACTTTCATATATAGTGACATTTATTAAAAAAAGAGTGAACCATATTCTTAATTATTTCCTTTAAACACATACTATGTTTGTAAAAAATGATGTGGGAATGTTAGTCATGCTAAGGAGCCTGGCATGCCATATATATATATATATATATATATATATATATATATATATAAAATAGCTAATATTACACAAGGGGGAAGGCCTGAGAGACTGTAGACTATACCTGTTGACAGGGATTTGCTAGGGTAAGGTAGAGACTGCATGTATTATTGTGTGAGTAATAAGTATTTTTCAAAATGTGACCAGGGCCATTGATGAGGGCAAATCTGTGCACACAGCATACATCGACTTGGCATAGGCTTTCAACACAATCCCACACTCAGGGATTACCAATAAACTTTCAAACTGAATGTAAATCCCTTTGTTGTAAGATGGGTTGCTAACTGGTTCACTAATCGGACACACACTATCAAAGTGGGTGACTCTACATCAATCAGCAGATCTGTTACCAGTGGGGTGCCATAGGGGTCAGTGCTGGGCCCCCTACTCTTTGGTATATACTTCTCAGAAGTTCAGGTCAAAACTAAGGGGTTGTGGCTGACCAAGTTTGCAGATGACTGCAAACTGGATGCAATTATTGAATCCCCAAATAATGGCAGTATACTCTAGGAGGGCCTTATGCAGATGAACGACCGGTGTCTTAGTCACGGTCTCAAACTGAATGCAAAGAAATGCATTATCTTTCCCTTTGGCACAAAAAATGTCCTTTCATGTTATCAAATTGAGTGGTTAATTGCCATGTTGTGGTTGAAATGGGTTATTTATGATCATTCTGCTATTTAGCAAAAAACAAAAATATAATGTTTGTTTTTATTTATGTACATTAGTTATTTGCTAATATTTATTGCAAAAAAAGAGTGTTTGACTTGTATTTCTTTCCTTTATTTAATTGTTTTGAATTATTTCTTTGTGTTATTTATTTGTTTATTTATCTGACAATTGTTGAGCAGGATAGAGTACTGATTCAGGTGGACCATGTCCAAGCTCAGCCCAGGAAAATTGATTATAAAGTAATAGCAGACAAAGAAATAGTTCACATTACAAATGAGCAGAAAAACAATGTCAAGCATGTGAAAACATAGTAAAAGTCTGTCTAACATGGTGGGAATCTGATACAGTATCCATTATGTAAAAACATTATTACAACACAGTAGAAGTTTATCTAGCAAAGTAGGAATCTATTTAATATCACCATAGATACAATTATATTTATGTAGTTATTGTTAATTTAAGATATAGTGACAGATAAGGCGGTAAGGTAAATAGTGGAGGTCAGTTAGAATAGAGAGCAAGAGGGGAGGTGGGCACTGTGAGGGTGGGGAAGAAGAGAGCAGGAAGGAGAGGTAGTGTAGAGGAGGGTACATGGCAGACAAGGAAGTAGATGTGCTCTTAGAAATCCGTTAGTCTTTACTGGATAACATTCATGTAGCAGGAGCCTGTGTTGTATTGGAAAAGTTGTGTGACTTTGGGCATTTGCAAATAGTGCAAACATGGAGCACTAAAGTTGTTAAGCCCAAAAAAACCCAAATCAGTTACACTGCATTAAAATAAAGGGTAAAACTAGCAGCTTTGCAGTAGATATAGTTGGAGGATGACAAGGAGAATTGGTTAGCTTGAGTATGGCCAGTGGTATAGATGAACCTATTATATACTCAAACTAATGTGAGTCATATCATTTAGCCTAAGGTTCGAAGTTGAATCTGGAGAAGATAAGGAAAAACAAGATGTAAAATGGTTTCAGTAAAGGTAGTGAGTAAGGGCAAAGGCTATCATGAGTTTTATATGGACTCAATGTGGATAGTCATGAGTGTAGTAAGGAGATGCTGAGGCAGTAGAAGATATGCAGGAAAGGAAGAGTAACATTTCGGTGATCTTGGGGGTGGTATTTGGGGCTCATTATATTAATGGACAAGACAATGGACAGAAGTCAGATCTGAGTCAATGGTGATGCTTAAGCTCACGGAAGGGGAAGGACTTGTGGATCTCTGGAGCATGACAGTTTTACAGAAGAGTGATTACAAGTCAGCAGCAAGATTGGACATGTGGCTGAGGAGAAGGAAAGGATGATGGTTGCTAAAGAACCATGACCTTAGATCATGCACCAATGAAGACTATGGTGAAGACAGAGAACATTGAAAAAGGATTCAGAGAGATGGGGGGGTAATCTCTGTTTTATTTGTTGCAAAGTATCAAGATGAGGGGTTTGGATAAGGGACCGAGTTAGAGATAGGATAAGGAAGAGATGTAAGTAGGGTGATGAGGAGAATAACTCATGGCATTGAATCAAGACCAATCTGAAGGATGAAAAGGTGAGGCAAGGAGGAGAAAAACAAAGGGAGCGGGAGCAGTTTTGGAAGATGGAGAAGAAATGGATGGAAACAGAGGAGGTTAAAGACATAAATGTTGGGGCTGATAAAGGGTAGGTATTTGAGAGATGCCCATAAAAAGTAGATCAAGCAGAGGGAAATTTTGTAAACAAAGTGTTCTTAGATCTGGTCCAAGCAGAAAAGTTAGACTGACAACTGAAGAAAGTGGTTAGAATTTGCTAGCAACTTAAAGAAAGGGAAGTAGAGATGACACAAATGGTAAGGGGTATGGTGATTATGGGTGATGAAGTGGTCATTTAAGCATTTGAGGAGTTTTTTTTCCTAACCAATGGGACAACTGCAGTCAGGAAGGGGTCCAGACTGGTAGATGTTGTTGGGGAAAAATGTAACTATGGATCTGATACAGTGACAAGGGAAGTTGTGGAGAGAACCCCAAGGGAAAGGTTGGTTACTTTCCTTGAGAACACTAACAAACAGTCAACATGTGTTCTTAGCCAGAAGAATTTCTCAGCCAAATCTGATCCAGTTTAATAGCTAAGTTACAGGAGAGCATGATAAGGGAGTTCCAGTAACGTGGCCTATTTGGATTTCCAGAGACACTTGACTCTGTGCTGAACTGGCAGCTACTAGGGAACTAGAAAGGCTAGAGTTAGAATCAAGGTTCAGGAAGTGGATTGCTGTATCATAACAGTTCATAGATTCATAGGTACTGAGTAGGCTATTGATCTGTGAGGATCGTAAACCTAGCTTTACATTCCTACCCTTGCATTTTGTATATGAATAACCCAGAGGCAGGCAGAACAAAGATATGTTGTTATATTTACTTTTTGCCCCTATCCATAGGGGAAAAGAGTACTAAACCAGGGGTGCATTTGCTGTTTCCCATCTCTTCATCCAAATTATGCTTGAATGGAGTAAGATAAGTAATTTGCTTTATGCAGAGTGGAAGAGGTATTCTTTGTGATATATACCTATACCTCCAAAATGTTTAATTTATGTTGCAAAAGGAGATCCCTTGAATGAGTATTCGTGTTACCCCTGCTAATGTGTAATATGTCTGACAGGGTAGAATTCGGGTTCCTATCAGCAGACCAAAGACGCATGTTTTCGATTGCATCTTGGTCGAACTGACAAAACCAAAACTGCAACATATCGAAGCGGCATGTAAGCGAATTCTTTCCCCTGGGAAAGAATTTGATTGCTGCTTCAGTACTTCGCTGTTTTCGGCACTGTAGTGCAGTCTCGAAGTTGGTATATTTAAGTAGGGGGTGTGGGGGGCGAAGTCCCCCACTTAATCTCATGTTTTAATGTGCTTTTTTTTTTTTTTTTTTTTTTGTTGGAACAGCGATTTTTTTCCCTTGGAAAAAAAATCGCTGTTCTAAGTTCGCTTTTAAGCTTTACACATGGGGTCGATTAATCACCGTTCACTTACCTAATCATTTGGTGATCTAATATAGACCCTTATATTTAGTGACCAGTCTGATGAGAGCTGAGTACAGTGGAATGATTATATCCCTGGACCTGGATGTCATACCTTTAGATATAAGATGAGTGATGAAAAGGACTTCTTACATTAGTGCCTAAATGGTAATCTAAAGACAGTTTAATGTTCTTTCATATCACTGTTGCAGTATTCATCTCCTCTGGGATCTTCTGCCAAGGGTAGACAAATGTCTGGCCAGTATACCAAAGCCATGATTACCTAGGAACATCATACATCAAATGTATGCTCCCCACAGAAGTGTAGGGCATAAAGGTGATGTACATATGCTGTCAATCCAGAACTTCATTGCCACCAGTCCAAAAGCCATTTTCTAAACGCCCTTCACTTTGCTGGTTATACCAAACCTATGTCTTCAAGATGGATACCCTGCTGGGGTTCCTTTTTCTTTTTCCATGCATTTTTCAATGGGTTACATGTCATCCAGGAAAGGTAAATGTCAGTATGGGATGCAGATTCCCCATAAGGACCAACACAATGCATGCCTGTTTTGCTTAGGTGCATCTCACAATCATACTCTGTGTTTCATCTGTCAGGCTTTTGTTCCCAAGGCTTCTAAGCCACCTTTCTTCCCTTTCCATTTACAGTGGATGCAAAAAGTGTACACATCCCTGTTAAAATGCCAGGTTTTTGTGAAATAAAAAAAGAGACCACAATAAAGCATTTCAAAACTTTTCCCACCTTTAATGTGACCTATAACCTGTACAATTCAATTGAAAAACAAACAAATATGTTAGGGGAAAAAATATAAAAAATGTACAATAAGCTGGTTGCATAAGTGTGCACACCCTTAAACTAATACTTTGTTGAAGCACCTTTTGATTTAATTACAGCATTCAGTCTTCTTAGGTAAACACCTGCTATCAATTAAAGAGACTCTGATTAACCCCAAATAAAGTTCAGCTGTCCTAGTAGGATTTTCCTGACAGTTACTCAGTTGCCTGCTACAGCAAACGCCATGGTTCGCAGATAGCTTACAAAGCATCAAAGGGATCTCATTGTTGAAGGGTATTAGTCAGGAGAAGAGTACAAGAAAATGTCCACAGCATTGGATATACGATGGAACACAGTGAAGATAGTCATCAAAAGGTGGAGAAAATATGGGACAACAGTGACGTTGCAAAGAATTGGACGTCCCTCCAAAATGAATAAAAGACGAGACAAAAACTGATTATGGAGGCAGCCAAGAGACTTACAGCGACACTGAAGGAGCTGCGGGAATTTCTGGCAAGTACTAGTTGTGTACTACATGTGACGACAATTTCCCGTATTCTTCATATGTCTGGACTATGGGGTAGGGTTGCAAGACGGAAGCCTTTTCTTACACAGAAAAACATCCAAGCTCAGCTAAAATTTGCAAAACAATACACCAAGTCTCCCAAAAGCATGTGGGAAAATGTGTTATGTTCTGATGAGACTAAGGCTGGACTTATTTGGCCACAATTCCAAAAGGTACTTTTGGTGCAAAAACAACACTTTGCATCACCAAAAGAACACCATCTGCACGGTGAAGCATGGTGGTGGCAGTATCATGCTTTGGAGTTGCTTTTCTTCAGCTGGAACTCGGGCTTTAGTCAAGGTGGAGGGAATTATGAACATTTCGAAATACCAGCCACTTTTGGCCCAAAACCTTCAAGCATCTGCTAGAAAGCTGAAGATGAAGAGGAATGTCACTTTTCAACACGACAATGACCCCAAGCATACATCCAAATCAACAAAAGAATGCCTTCACCAGAAGAAAATTAATGTTTTGGAATGGTCCAGCCACAGCCCAGACTTAAATCCAATAGAAAATCTGTGGGGTGACCTGAAGAGGGCTGTGCACAAGAGATGCCCTTGCAGTCTGACAGATTTGGAGGGCTTTTGCAGGGAAGAGTTGGCAAATATTGCCAAGTCAAGATGTGCCATCCTGATATACTCCTACCCAAGAAGACTGAATGCTGTAATTAAATCAAAAGATGCTTCAACAAAGTATTAGTTTAAGGGTGTGCACACTTATGCAACCAGCTTATTGTACGGTTTTTATTTTTTATGTTTTTCCCCCTAACAATTTGTTTTTCAATTGAACTGTACAGGTTATAGGTCACATTAAAGGTGGGAAAAGTTTTGAAATGATTTATTGTGGTCTCATTTTTTATATCACAAAAACCTGGCATTTTAACAGGGGTGTGTACGCTTTTTATATCCACTGTATCTTGAGAACCAATGTCTCAAGCTGCTGGCCCAAGGTACCATGGCAGTATATATTCACCTCAAAGTACAGCCACCCCTCAAGAAGAGGGCTAAGAAATCTAGGTCTGAGCCTGCTGCTGTCAAGCCACCTCAAGATGTCTCTCTTGAGGTGCATGAGAAACTGGACGATGATCTGGTGTTGCCATTGGTTTCTTCTGAAGTGACCTGCTCCAAGGCCAGCACGGAACCTGCTTCTCCCACATTCTTGGAGGCCTTGCAACATCCAGTGAGGATGTTGAGGGGGAGCCATAGCTGATTATCTCTGAGGGGCCTGAGGGGAATCCTCAGATCCTTGTTAGGGAAGAGGAGCCAGGTACCCTGATTGAATCCAGCCAGGGGTCCAAACCACCATACTTTTTCAGGGCAGACATTCCCTTGAAGAAAAGGCAGAAATCTAAACATGTGGTGTGTGCTACCAGGGATTCACAAAGGGAATGGCAGGACTTCACTCAAGGCTTATTAAATGCTTTGATGGCATTGAAGCCTCCTCAAGGGTGTTCTGTACTCCTTTGGTCATCTACCCCCAAAAGGGCAGGATACCCTGAGTCCTCAGATCAGGAGGAGTCTTACTCTGATGCTGAATCTTTAGCCTACTCCTCTCCTTTAGACTATGGGTCAGAGAAAAAAGGAATCTGTCAGTTCTGACTCTCCTTTAGAAGAACTATCCTTTGCAGACACAGTGCTACATAAAATGGAACATTTTAAGTGGGATTGTTCTCTGGTGTCTAACGTCCAGAATTAGTAGTATGAGTTGTTACAATTGGACTGGCCTAAACCTTCTGCTGTCCCTCCTGTGCAGGCTGCTTTATTTGATTCCTTCTTGGCTACTTCCCTGGAACCAGCCTCCCAACTTCCTGCCCCTAAGAAGCCTGATGGCTGCTGGATGCCTGCAAGTTCTCGTACAAATGCCCTTCATCTGATCCATCAGTGATTTCTATGTCTACTGACAGCCTTATATGCTATTGCACTATTCTAAGCTCCTTCCCTCCAACTAGGACAGTAGAGCTAAGGAGAGGATTGTTAAAGTATACACTTCTGCTACTTTATTCCTTAGGGCTATTAATTACCAGACTAATATGACAAGATATATTTTGTCTCCTCTTTCCAAGATTTGGAAGATTGCCTCTGACGTGACTGACTCTGAGGGTAGGACCTCAGCTCTTTCCTTGTTAGGTTCCACTACTCAGGTTACCTGTCACTGTATAAAGTGCAGATATGATGCAGTGGATGCCTCCTTTAGGGCTGCTGACTCTTTCTCTGTGATGAGGCACTATTCCTGGCTTCACCTCCAAGCCCGTGCCAGATGGTATTAAACCAAACTCCTGGATGATCTTCTGGATAACCAAAATTTGTTTGGCACTGCTGTGGCAGAGCTCTTTAAGACTTTGCAGGATCAGGATAAGTTCATGAAAGACTTGAAGCACATCTTTGTTTCTTCCATTCCCAAGTTTCAGAGGAATTACCTTATTAAGACTGCCTTTTTGTGTAGACTGCCTACACAGTCTTCCAAGGATAAGGCGGCTCCTAGGTGTGCCTCTTCTGATAAGCCTACTCAAACACCTAGGCCCCAAAAGCAATCCTTTTCTGAGTAGACTGCTGCTATCTGATTTTCTGCATTCCTTTACTCTTGCCCAGGTTCTCTTGTCCCTCAGGCTTTATCTGTCTCTCTCAATTTGGCAAAAAATCAACACAGAGTCTTGAGTTCTCTTTATTATCAGTCAGGGTTACTTTATGGCCCAGAAAACTCTTTTGTCTTTCTTAGCAGGTCCAGGGCACAGCCTCATGAATGGATGCTTCACGTCAGGGACGTCGGGAGGCATATGCACTGTACTGATTTCAGTACAACTTATTAAGAAGGGGGGTAGCGTTAGCGTTTTAAATTTTCTTGTTTTTCGCGCTTTACAGCACGATGACGTCAGCAGGGCAGCCTGGAGCTCGCATGCACATGTATTTCCGGCCAGTGCTTTTCGAGCGGGAAGCGTTATAAGCAGGAGGATTCATTCAAGCGTTATGTTGAATGCAGGAGGATTTTCGAGGGAAGCAGGAGGATTCAAGCATTATGTTGAAGCGGGAGGATGTACGATGAGGGAAGCGTTATTCAAAGCGGGAGGATTCGATTGCGTTGTGTTGGTCTCAAGGGTCTTGCGAACCGAGGGTTGGTGAGTAATAGAGAGTGAGTGTGTGTGCGTGTGTGTGTGTGGTTGGTCTCAAGGGTCTTGCGAACCGAGGGTTGGTGAGTAATAGAGAGTGAGTGTGTGTGTGTGTGTGTGTGTGTGTGTGTGTGTGTGTGTGTGTGTGTGTGTGTGTGTGTGTGTGTCTGTGCAGGGGTGTTATTACTGTAGACGCTTGGTCCATATTCAGGAACCTGACGGGTATGACTGCCAGTTGTGGGAGTGAATCTCACCGAAAACCACCTTCAGCTCGGATTGATGTTGCTCTTGTCCTCAGTGCAGTATGAACATGGAGGTTAGTATGTATAAGTATCTACCCTTATGCTAGGTGCAGGGGATGTACCTCCTTTCAAAAACATTCTATCTTTGCATATCACTGGAAGTGATCAGTGTGAGTGATGGTGTTTGCGCTATTGGTACTCACTGTAATTACATTTGGGGAGTCAACATGAGGCCTCTTCTTCACACCTTTAGCAAACTTGATTGTCTTGGCCTTGTATCAAGGAAATAGGGCCTCCTTTGATACCGCTGTACTTCATTGCTCAGCCTTTTGATACTTTGGTCTTTCTGCTCTTTATCGGTTCCTTCCATCATTGTGGATCTACTGGTTGGCATTCACTCTAATTGTATAACCATCAAAGGGACTCTAAAACTAACAAATAATTGGCACATCCTTATTCTGTCAGGTGATCTACAAGAGGATCCTCCTTAATGGGTCCTATATACCATCTCACAGTTCTTTTGGGCTTAGATTACCCATCCATCCACTTTGGGTTGTAAGAGTTTCCCGCAAGTTGGACAAGTGTATACTGTTTATTACTTGCAAACAGTATGTGTGTGAAAATGCCCCAGGTGGGATGTACTGGTGATTACTCATGGTGGTGTGGTAGAGAATACCTCAGGCTTGAACCCTGTACCTTGTATGCAGGTGTTAAAGACCTGAATTCCCTACCCACCACCATTTGTAAAAAAATGCAGATTTTTGCCTCATATTTGATCTGATCAATATCTGTATCGTATCTGTGGTTTTTAAATATTGCAATGCTTGAAATTTGATGGTGCAGTGGTAGCAACGTAGCATTGATGCCTCACAGCTGTAGGTTCTTGGGTTTGGTTCTTGGCTGGGGTGCCTTCTTTGTGGGGGGGGGTCTGTATCTTCTCCCTGTGTTTGTGTGGGTTTGCTTTTGTTGGTTGGGGTGCCTTCTTTGTGGGGGGGGGGTCTGTATCTTCTCCCTGTGTTTGTGTGGGTTTGCTTTTGTGTCCTCCCATGTTACAAAGACATGTCTGCATTATTTTTCCTGGGCCTCTGCTGAGAATTGTTTTTTTTTTTTTGTTCCAAGTCAGACTGTCCTGATTAACAAATTGACAGGCATTTAAATTTCAGACTTCAGGTTTCTGAATGTTTACTTCCTTACATATTTGATGGTGCAGTGGCAGTATTGTTGCCTCACAGCTGTAGGTTTTCTGGTTTGATTATTGGCTGGGGTGCATTCTGTGTGGAGTCTGCATCTTATCCCTGTGTTTGTGACATAGTAAAACAACTTTTTATTCTAGCAATAAATATATACTAACACAACCTTTTTTATAGCAATTTTTTTAAGTTTATGACTATTTGAAATTTGTCCTTATTTTTGGGACTGTAATACCCTGTTGTTGGCTTTGTCCAGGTTTTTTGTGCTAAGGTTAACAGCTATGGCAAGAACTGAATTCACTGAATATGTTTGAGGGCTGTATTCCCTCATTACTGGGTTTGTCCAGATATTTTGTGCTAAGAGGTTGACAGCTATGGTGAGAACTGAATTCATTAAATGATAGCCATTTAAGTTTCAGTCTTCCTCTCTTTCACAAAGCAGGTGATTTGGCATAGTGGTATGTTGTTCTGACTATTTTGCACAGTGACCTTGGCAGTAAAATGTATGATGGTAACACAGCATTTTATTCTAGCAGCTTTCCAAGATTATACAAGCAATGCTTAATGTGTTCCTGTTTTTTGCCCTTTTGACCCACCCCAATAAATTTGGCTTTTTCCAGACTTCTTGTGCTGCGAAGTTGAGATGTAGTTGAGTATTGCGTAGATTTTACAAGGAACTGAGAGCTGCAGGGGAAGAGAAGTTTAGTGCTGATTATGCTAAGTCGGCTCACATTGCTAGTACCACAAAATGTTGTGTACTTGCTTTTAATGCAGAAGGTTGTTGGTTCTACTCCCATAAGGGGTGAATGCTGCTGTACTGAAAGTTAAGACACTAACTATGAGCCTGTTATCAGTTTGCCATCCATTTAGTATTGCAATATTACTAGCTTATTATTAATGTAATTTAGGCAATTTATTCCTCAGGGGCATCAGACACTATTTTTCGGTGAAGTCATGAAATATAAAGATGATTGCTAGCAGCAACCTCTTCATTAGTTAGATTTATTTAACGTGGAATGATTTAGATGACTTTTTTTACTACTTCAGAGATTGTGCATATTATTTACTGATAATGGTGGACTGTAGAAGTTTGACTAGACTTTTATGATGGAAATGTTCTGAATTGGGCAGTTTTGTTTCATCGTTTACTGGAAAAATGTTCAAAGCAATAGGAAGGTGTATCAAAGAGCACATGTATGTTTCATATGCAAGGGGCCTATGATTTAAAAGCAGCCCAGAATTAATTTTTATCTGCCACGGATAAAATGTATTTTTCTTTGAATGTGGGTTTTAATGTTTCAATGAATGCGAGTTTCAAGGGCAGAGAAGTTTTAATGCCAAGTTTGTTTAGCAGATGTCTTAGTGTTTGTGCTGTAAAATGCAAAATAAAACTTTCAAATGAAGTTCAAATCATCATAGAAGTAAATCAGTATGCACATTAGTGTTTATGGTAAATGGAGTGAAATAGCAAAGTAATGGATCATTGGAATGGCTGCAGGGAGGCTCCATTCGACCATGGTTTTGTGAGGGGGAAGGGCAAACTTAGACAGCCCCAGCTGAACTATACTTCCCAACTGTCCAGATTTTCAAAGAATGAATAGATTTTTTGCTTCTTATTTTTGGTTTGTTCCTCAATTTGTGGTTTTCTGGCAAATGATTTAGGAATTAAGTCACTAAATAATGACACACTAGTTTCAGACTTTATAACCTTCAGAAAAATGCATGCTAAAATAAGACCTGTTCTATCAACTGTCCCAGTTTATACAAGAGCAATTTTAGTACTGTTTATATGTTCCCTCAATATATTTGGCCTTGTCCAGATTTATTGCATTAACAGGTTGAGAGGTACATGCAAATTGCTTTATAGAATTAGGCATAGCCAAACCTCAACTGTCCCTGATTTTGGCTCAAAATGTTGCTCTTCCCCTAATGATCCCTCCACAAAATAGCAATTTTGGAAGAAAACTTAGAGGGTTTACTTTACTTTTATAAATAACTGTAATGATCAGAGTTATACATTACTTTTATTTCAGAAATGCATGTAGATTCTCTAATTTTGTCAGCTGCTCTAAGTTAACTGTGCTCATATTAAAATGGTGTCCCTCCTTTGACAGGTTCCCAGCTGTATTGTGTGGCAATTTTATATTTTTGCATCACATTTTTGGACCGTTTTTCATAAAATTGCAGTTTTCTGGCAAATTAGTGGCAAATTGTTAAAGACTGAAGTTAGAAAATAATGCAGACATTTCAGTTTCAGATTTCATACCTTTCAGAAAATTCGTACTGATGCAAGACCTACTACTATTCTATTATCTTTCTAAGTTTATAAGAGCAATATTTAAAAAAAATGTCCTTATTTTTGAGCCTTTGCCTCAGTTTTATTTATGAGTTTGTTGCTGTAAGAGGTTGAGAGGTTGTGTGTGTGTGGGGTAGGTAGCATACCTCTTAACTGTCCAAATTTTGCAGAATGTCCAGATTTTTGCCCCATATTTTGTGTCTGTTCCTCATAAATTTTGTGATTTTCTAGAAAATCATTGAAGGCTGAAGTTGCTAAATAATGACAGACATTTGAGCTTCAGACTTCATGTCCTTTAGAAAAATTCATACTAGCACAAATCCTGTTATTCTAGCAACTTTCTAAGTTCACTAGAACATTATTTAATATCTGTCCCTGTTTATTTTAGGCTTTGTCCATATTTCTTGCACTAAGAGGTAGGTAGGGGTGTGTGTGTGAATGAAACATCCTAGTTAGTGGTAGCAGGTGGTTAGTAATTTACTCAAGCTCAAAACCTGTACCTTAGTTACAGAAAACAAAAGCATAAAGTCTCTACCCCAACTACCATGCTGCATTTTTCAAAGAACTGACATTTCAGGTTAATTTTCAATTCAAGGAACCGAGTTTGAGTGAATTTATATTATATTACTGAAGAGGCATTACAGCAAATGCCTCTTCATCGACACTAAAAGAGCAAACCGTGAATTACGAGAATGGCCGTAGCTTGGCTGGGGAGGGGGGTAGCAGTTTGAGAGCTGTCAGTACAAATTTGAAAATCCTAGCTACACCCCTGCTTCACGGAGATGTGTTTCTGGACATAGTTCATTGGTTGGGTATTCTTGAAGTGGATCACTTTGCCTCCTCTCAGAACAGATAACTGTCAGTTTTGTTCCAGAGTCTGAAATCTTTTGGCTTGGGAAGTGGATGCCATGTCTTTCTCTTGGAAGGGAAAGTTCCTTTGGCTGTTTTCCCCCTCCTCTTCTTCCCAAGATTCTTCACAAGCTTGAGAAGGACAATCCAAAAATCTTGTTCGTGACTCCCTATTGGCCCAGACAGCAGTGGTTCCCCCTCTTATTCCATCTGGTCAGGGGCCATTAGTCAGTCTATCCAGCTTTCTTCATTTTTCGCTTCTCCATAGTCTGCTAGTGAGAAAGTTCTTCATACCTTGGACTTGCATAGACAGCTCAGATATTATTTAGACAAAACAAAGTCCTTTCATAAATCTGATTAACTTTCTGTTTCTTTTTATTCCAGGACATTGGGTTTGGCAATATTCTAAGCAAATCATCTCCTCTTGGATTTCCAATGCCATTTATTTTCTTTCTACTTTTCATGGCAAACAGTTGACTGCTTCAATTCAGGCTTATTCTATAGGGCAGTGGCTTTCTCACTGGCTTTCTTTAAGGGTTTGGACACCAACACCATCCTTGAAGTGCTACTTGTTCTTCTGTTCACACATTCACAAAATATTACAAATTTATGTCATTTCCAGGGCAGGTTTTGCCTAGGCTATTTTTATTTATTTTATTTTATTTTATTTTACATTTGTTAACCGGGCTAGTCTAGCTGGATACATGTCCATTTTCAGTAGAGGCCCGGGGAGAAAAGCTCCACAAAAAAAACAAAACAAAGAGACATATTAATAAAAAATTTAAGTACAATAAAAATATACATTCAGTAATAAGAACAACATATACTTAAGCCACAAAAAAAAAATATATATATAAGGTCAGTAGAAGCATCACAATTAAAAGGCTAAAGATATGCAAATTAGTTTAAATTATTAGTCGAAGAGAAAAAATAGTATAAGAAGAGATTAGAAGGGATTAAAGGAGTAATACAAGATAGGAGAATAGTGAGAAACAATAGTCTAGTAGGGAGAAGAAGTAAGAAGATGGAAAAGAGGGCAGGGGAGAGAAAAAGAGGAGTGAGTCAGAGCATAAAAGAAGAGAAATAGGGCAAGAGAAAAAGTAAGTATTTGCCTAGCTAATTAGCACTGAGTAAAGTTAAAGTAGAGTAACGGGGAATGAAGAAGGTTAGTCTGGAGTCCTACATGAACAAAGCCAGTGATTTTGGAAGTACAGTTTGATTTTTTGTTTGAAGAGTGGTAAGGAGGCGATTAGAGTAATATCTGTGGGTAGCAGATTCCATGTCCTACCTACAGTATTAGTGAATAGAGAGTCACCAGCTAAGTTATGGGACTTTACAGATTTGGTCATGAGTTTAGAGGAGGATCGAAGGGAGGTAAGATTGTTATAAGGGATTAAAAGTTGAGAAAGTATAGGGGTGTTATCAGGTTGGTAAAGTATCTTGTGGGCAATAGTAAGTTGTGAGATCATAAGACAGTTTTGTAGCTCTAGCCAGCCTAGGAGTTTCAGGTTATGACAGTGATGGGTTCTGAAAGGGTTACCGGTGGCAAAGCGGGCAATGCTATTGTAGCAAGTTGCTAGTTTGTTTAGGTTAGCCTTCCTAAGGTTCGTGAAGATAGGTGAGGCGTAAAAGAGAGTAGATATCAGATGGGAGTGGGCGATAGTAGCTCTGGTAGATGGAGTAAGAAATGGTTTAATACGGTATAAAGATCCTATTTTTTTGTTAACTGCTTTGATGGTGTTATTGATGTGTTGATCAAAAGTGAGATTGTTATCAATGGTTATTCCTAGCAGTTTAGTTGTAGAGTCAGGAGAGATGACAGTGGCGTCATTTTACAAGATGTTGAAGTTTAATGGGGTGGCTCGAGTGGTTGGAGTGAAGAGGAGAAGTTTAGTTTTTTTAGCATTGAGAAGGAGGTACTGTCTAGTAAACCAAGTTTCTACTGTGTTGAAGGTAGTTTGAGTTAGTGAGAGTAGCTCTGAAGAGGTGGATGCTGAACAAATAATAGTGGAGTCGTCAGCATATTGGATGCAGGTAGCTTGAGGGATTACAGTGTTAAGATCGTTTATGTAAAGGGAGAAGAGTAGTGGCCCAAGAATGGAGCCCTGTGGGACTCCAATAGAAACAGGCAATAAGGAAGAGATATGATTGTCCCAAAGAACGGCTTGTTGTCTGTTGCTTAGATAAGAAGTAAACCATTTAATAGCAAGGTTATCAAATGAGAGGGATACAAGGATGTTAATCAGAGAAGAGTGGTTCACCATGTCGAAAGCTTTAGAGAGGTCAATAAAAAGAGCAGAGGAGAAAAGATTGGAGTTACGATAGTTGTTGATGGCATCAACAAAGGAAAGGAGGACAGTGGAGGTGCTATGGTGAGGTCTAAAGCCATGTTGACAGTTAGCTATAATGCTGTGTAAAGAGAGATACTGTACAAGTTGCTGATGAATACATTTCTCCATAATCTTAGCTAAAGGTGAGAGAAGAGCAATAGGTCTAAAGTTAGAGTAGTCAATAGAGTTACCGCCTTTGTGTAGTGGGATAATGTGAGAGACTTTCCATATATCAGGTATGGTTCCCTCCTGTATAGTCCTATTTATGAGTATACTTATTGGGTAAGCAATCTCTTTAGCAGCCTTTTGAAGAAAAAGAGAAGGGAGCTTGTCAGCAGAGGGGGTACAAGGTTTCAGTTTGAGAATAAGCTTGTAGATGAAAGAGGTAGAGATGGGATGAAGAGAGAAGTTGTGGGAGGAGTCAACTAGATTATTTGGAGGGTAAAAGTTATTGGTGTTCAGTTGTCTAGCAAGAGTTTGAATGGTTTCAATAAAAAAGGAGTTAAAAGTGTTTGCAGTATGGTTAGGGGTATCTGGGTCTGCGTTTAGAGGGGAGGGAGTTTTTGCTGTTCCAGGTGATAGGAGTTTATTGATTGAAGTCCAGAATTGTTTGGGTTTATTGAAATGGGTTTCTTAAAGTTCACAGTAGAAGTTTTTTTTGTCAGAGATTATAGCTTTTTTTGTAAGATTTCTAAGTTGGCGAAAATGAAGAAAATCAGAGCTGATTCTATGGCATCTCCATTTGGCCCAAACTTTATTTTTAGTATGAATTAATTTCTTAGTTTCCTTTGAGAGCCATGGGGCTGTATTAGACTTCATTCTAATAGAGCATGCAGGGGCATGTTTATCCAAAATGGAAAGGAAGGTCGAGTTAAAGAATGAAACTGCTTCATTAAGACGAAGTGATTTCAAGAGGTTCCAGTTGCATGTTTTGAGATCATTTTGAAATAGGTCAGTTTTAAAGTGTTTGGTAGAGCGTATTATTCTTATGTTAGGGAGGTTTTAATAGTCAGTCTTTTCTCTAGAGATATAGGTTAGGCAGTGGTCACTGAGGTCATCAGGCATAGTTCCTACTTTGTATGTGATATTGACTTTGTTTATGAGTATCCAGTCTAAGATACTCTGTTTCTTACTTGGTTTATTAAGCCTTGTAGTAGTGGTAATGGATTGAGTAAAACCATGTAGGTTTATGTGATAGGAGGGATTATCACTATTAATAGTATTCCAGTCTATATTAAAGTCACCCAGAATTATAGTTTCTTGGGGGTAATTAGTGGAAACCCAACTGAGAAAGTTTTCTAAGATAGGTATATTGTTGCCCGGTGGTATATACATACAGATGATGAAAAGGGCTTTTTGTGCATTTAATTGGAGTTTAGTGATGATGGCTTCAGCTCTACCATCCTGGGTTGGACAGGCTGGGAGGGTGGAGATGCTAAGATGGTTCTTAAATAGAATTGCAACTCCACCACCCTTACGTTTAGAACGATCAAGCCTATATAGATTGTAGCCTTGGGGTATAATCTCAGTGTCTTTGGTGGCTGGCTTTAGCCAAGTCTCTGAGAGGCAGAGAATATCAAAATGGTGAGTATCTAAGAGGACATGTAAGTAGGGTACTTTGTTGTTTACACTTCATATGTTTAGATGTCCTATGAGTAAGGTGTTATTGAAGCTAGGCCTAGATACTTGAGGGGAGGGATAAACAGGGCCAGGGTTGGGGTGAATGTCACCGTCTTGTAAGGTAGGATTATTAGGTCTGGATGTGAAGTTGCTTTTAAGAAGGATTAGTTGTTTCATTTTTTTATCAGAGGGTAAGGCATAGGTGAGGTGAGAGTGCCTTCCTCTCCAATGCTATCCTGCATTGATTTGTGGAGGGCTTCTCCAGCCCCCCTCCTCCCTGCCTTCACTGTAGCTTTTGTACTCTCCCAGAGGTGATGAATACTGCAACAGTGATATGGAAGGACATAATACAGTTGTGTAAAATCTTACCATAACAGTAGATGTCCTCCTTTTCACTGTTGCAGCATTCACCCCCCTCCCTCCTGCCCCCCTTTTCTTTTCCTCATCCATGAGTGGTATTTTCTTCCTGGCCAAGAGGTGGTTCTTGCTTTTGTATTTCTGGATGTACATGTTCTTCTTTCCAGTGGAGGTCCTGGTTCTTCTGGGGCACTTCAGTTTTGGATTGAGAGTATATGTATGTCACCTTTATGCCCTATGCATGCGTGGGGAGCATACATCTGATGTACAGTATTCCTAGAAAATCAAGTCTTTGGCATACTTGCTGGACACTGGGCTATTTTTGAGAGATCCTAGAGGTGATGACTACTGCAACAATGAAAAGAAGGACATCTGCTATTATAGTAAGATTTTACACAACTGTACTTTATCACTAGTGAGATAGTTTTTCAGATGTATTTGAAGAATAAAGAAAACAGGATCAACTTCTTCACAGATGACCAAATATTACTTACCAGCATTTTAGACTAAGGTACTTGAGTGTATGGATATTAAGAGACCCTTCTCAATCCCCAAGAAAGATCTGGAAGCAGGTGAAAGCAGTCATGGGAATAATGGGATGGAGACATGATTTACACTATGGATCAAAGAATACTGACTATTAAAATATTTGTAGTCCAACTAATTTTATATGCAACACAAGCATTTGTCTATAATCCAGGTATAGTATACTGGGAGATTTTAAGGCGAGATTATGAGAGAGAGATGGGAAGATAATATCCAATGAGCTATATGTCAGGAGATATTGCCATAAGAGGAGTCTGCCAGAAGAGGAGTGGAGATGGGCAGTACCACACCTGTATAAATATTTTTGGCAACACAATTAAAATGGTGTTTGACCTTCAAAATGAGAAGTATTTTATGAAATAGAAAGAGATGTTGAGTCACAGAGACACCAAAGTGACAGTGGAACATATAAATATTTGTGCTCAAGCAGTGATACAAGAAAGTAGAAGTGGAAGATAGGGAAGGCAAATGAGAGTACAACAAAGTTGATGAGGATAAGAGAATATTAACTATAAAAATAGGCGGTCTGGCCAATAAGGGCAGCTAAACCACAATTTGCATTTAATGTGGATGTAGCAAAGAGATGGTGAGAAGGAAATAGGAAAGTGTATTTTGGGAGCAGTTGTGTGATGGAGATAGGAGAAGGGAGTGGAGGAAGATGTGTGATAGGTATTGACACCAGGGAATTCAAGTTATGAGTCTTAGCGCTTTGAATTTTTAGGAAAATATGAAGTAAAATGCTAAGAAGGAAGAAATAAAATCCAGAAATAAGGATCTTAATAGAAACAAGAACAAAAGAAGCGGCAACAGAAAGGGGTGTAAGAAGGCTATATAGAGCTTTAATTAATGATGGAAGGTGGGTGAAGGGAAGTCAGGCCCAAAACTAGAAGGAATATTCAAGAGAGGAGCTCCCAGATAAGAAATGGATACAAATATGTCAAAACTCAGGAACAGCAAATTGTGTAAGGAAGTTTAAAATTTGTGTATGGAAATGCCTTCAAAAATACTTATACATACTACAAAGGCTACATAAACAATTTCCAGAAGTGAATTTGGAGTATTGGAGGTGTGATCAAGGACAGGTTGTGGACTAGGACCACATCTTTTGGTCATGTAAGAGGTTGCCAACACTCAAAAGGGGTCTGGAGACATGATTTCAAAAAATATTATGTAGGGAGTGGCAAGCAGCTGGGTAGGTGGGTAACATACAATTCAGCCTAAAAGGGTTTTGATATCCTTGCTTCTTCTAGTGACTAAAAAGGTGATAACAAGAATTTAGAAAACCAAAATAAAGAGCCAAACATCACAGAGGTAATAAACCTGATGGAGAAAGTTAATACATGGGAACAGAAATATCAAAATCTAGAATAAGCAAATTGCATAGAAAAAAATTGGAATATTGGAATCAAAGGTAAAAAGTCAAAACTAGAGACTGGGTAAAGTGGCAAGATGACTCACATATGAATGAATGTATATTAAGTGGGAAAATTAAAGCTCCTTCAGTAGATAAATTGCAGACAGCATAGACAAGATAAATTGGCCAGTGCTGAACTTTTGAGATGAAGTAGAATATTGCAATTCCTAGTTTTGGGTTGTGTTTGCTGTATAAACCTTATGGGAGGACTGAATCAAGTTATATACTTTATTTAAAAATTTAGGGACCAACCTCCAGGAGAGTGTAATACACCACACATGTGGACTTCATATTATAATGTTATGTTTGTTTGAATAAAGTTGTGAAATTAAAAAAAAACGTTAATTGCAGGGGAAACTTCTAAGCAAGGATACATAAAGGCTGATCAAGTGGGCTGAAATTTTGCACTGGGGGTTTAAAGCAGGCAGATGAAAAGTACTTTGTCTGATCCACAGCAACCCTAATGTGTAGTGGCTGAGGGGGACTGGAAATTACAACTAAAGAAAAGAAAACTGATCTGGGGGTGTTGATCATATTCTGAATGAACCACCAGAAGCAGTGTGATATGGTAGTGAAGAGCCATCAAAATAATGAGGTGTATCCCTGGGGGCTAGACATAAGAAGCTACCGTGTCCTATATAAACCACATTTTTAGCTCTATATGTTCTAGAGGCCATACAAAGGTAGGGACATCAGGCCTCCAAACAGACTCCAGAGGAATCCTACTAGATGAGGAGGCATGGAATCAATGGGAAGAGGCTATGAACCAAGACTAGGGGCGATAGAGAGCTTCACCTATAAAGCAAAAGAAATAGAGGGACATAATATGAGTGCATAATACAATGTCAGGAAAATTTGAAAGAGTTTTCCTGAACAGGAATGACAGACCAGTGATGACTCATTATTGCATGGATTTGTTAACACATTACATTTGAGTAACGCCTCCAGGTGCATCTGCAGTTACCTCCTACTGCTCCTCTAGGCGTCAGATATTACTTGTTCGTACTTGCATTAATAATTCCAAAACCATGCTACATCCAGGGTATCAGAATATTTTATCTTGAAGTATACATGATGGCAGACACAACTGTTTTGATATTTTACCTCTGTCAGTGAGTATTTGTTAGAATTGTAAGGTGATAACTTAATTTTTAATGGCTCAGGCCACACCCACTAGGAGTTAAAGGTACACACTCAAAATAGTAGTACTTTGAAAAGAAGGGAAACAAGAAGATGGTTGGCTCTGACTTGTACTGGGAGCCACTTTGTCTTAGAGTAAGACAGTTATGTTTGTTCTGGGGCAGTTTGAAATGAAACAGCATATTTTATTGGAGAGGGTTTGAAGCATAGTTGAGGTTTTTGACACAGATGATGGCAAACTGGGGAGTCCATACTCAAGTTGCACAAGAAGGATGCCCTTGCCTACATCTGCCGTGACAGAAGAAATGAACTGAAAAGTTTTATTGGCCCTAAAAAGGAGGTAGTTGATTTTGTCTCTTAATTTCCAAGAATGCACTGAATAGCTAAGGGATTGGTCTAGCAATATACATAGCTATCTAAAGGATGTGGTGGATTCAATGGAAGTTTATAACAATCTGTCATATATGAAGTTGAAGACAGTTGACAAGTCTTTTTGAGTGTCAGACAGCACGGGCTTGGATTTTTTAGGTTAAGCTGACGTTTTTTGGAGCAGAGCTAGTTGTGCAGTTGGAGTAGGTCTTCTTTAAACAGTGTTTCTATGCTTTTTTGAGAGGGATCAGATCTTTAGATGACAGTATCATTGGCATACGGAAGTAGGGATAGTTGGTGCATGTCTAGATGGATTTTATTGATGAAGACAGAGAACAGAATAGGGACAAGAAAAGAGGTTTGTGGGAATCATGTGTGACTGTAGATAAGATCAGATAGATTAGACCCGATCATTACCCTAAAGGATCTGTTGGATAGGAAGCCTGTGATCCAGTTGGTGTCCTCAGGAGTGATGCCTATGTCATGGAGATGTAGAAGCAAATGTGAGCTTACCTCTCAACTTAATGTGACAAATCTGGACAAAGCCAAAAATAATGGGAGAACAAAGGCCCAAAAATAGGGACAATTTTTAAATATTGCTCCTATGCACTTAGGAAGTTGCTAGAATAACAGCTTTGCATTAACAAGTATGTTTTGAAGGATATAAAGTCTGAAACTCAAATGTCTTTTATTATTTAGTGACATCAATCCTCCAATTTGTTGGAAGACAACAAGGTTTATGAGGAACAGGCCCAAAGTATGAGGCAAAAATCTAGACAGTTGAGAGGTATGAATGTGAGTGATCGATCATACAAAAGAGACAAGCTAAATCAATAAACACAGCACCAGTCAAATTATCTTCATCTATGTTGGATAAAATGCCATTGGTTAGAGTCCGGAGAGGTGTCACAGTGCTTCAACCAGCTCAGAATACATGTTACTTCCTGGCAGTGAACAGTACTTCTTAGGTAAGAGGTAATTTGTTTTTTCTAAATGACTGCAATAGGTGGGCTTGGTTTCATTAGGTATGGGTCTGATGAAGAAAGACTTCCAAATAGCTGTCATAATGTTGTTAGTAAGGTAGAGGCTACAAATGTGCTTTATTGGGGTGGTAATGTAATTTCTGTAGTGGTAGATTATCTAAGGGTAAATACTGATAGGCTCAGAAGAGGAGTCCAGTGAGATTTGTTCAAGTGTAGGTAAGATTTGCTTACAAGTGATTTTAGGGAAGTAGAAAGGTGAGCTGAATTCCAGAGGGCCAGGTTCCCTTTGTGTAGTGTCTGCATGAGTAAGTGAGATGGAGGAGATAGAGAATTCTCTAAGAATGTCAGATGGTATAAGGTCATCAGAGGGACAGGTTATGAAGCCTAGGTTGTTCGCTTCCTGGAGGGCATCTACCAGTAGTATTGTTACTTTTATTCCAGAAATGTTTATTTAAATGAAGGAGAGATGTATGGAATGATTATAGGTGTTTTGCTTTGTGTCTATGGGTGACAGGGTTAGCAATATTCCTTACAGATGTGTAATGTTCATTGTTGCTGGAGTGGGATTTTGTTTCCAGTTTTTTCAGGTTCCATCACAGGGGTTCATTTGTGACTTTGGTTATTAGGTAAGTCTTTAAGTTTTAGAGCTTTTTAGTAGCGAAGAGATTGTGATCAAGTGAAATCCTGAAGTGAAACTAGAAGTTCACAGAATTTGTTAGCAGTAATGTTGGTATCAAAGATGGATAGTATAGGGGATCAGTTGACCTCACCAACTCTTAATAACATAGGCTCAGATGAGCAACTCAGCTTTGCACAAGTCTTCACTAGGGGAAGCAAGGAGAGGGTTCCATGTCAAGAAGGAGGTACTGTAGACCGAGGAGAGTAAGGAATGACACCAGGATGGGGACATGCAGTGGCGATCAAGCAGCTCTGGAATTTTGTCTTGTCACTATTATCATACCTTTGGATGGTTATTTTATGTAAAGACTGCTTGATTGCATGCACTGTACAGCAAAGAGTTTCTACTTATTTACATATCAACACGATCATTTAACGGACTGTTTTGGATGAAATACCCAAATTGACAACATTTAATGCATTCTATATTAGTAACCAATCAATAATTAGATGCACTTTGATCTTTATTACAAAACGATATGAGTACAAGATTATATTTCTGTCTGGGATGCTTGGTCTATGAAATAAGTCAGTATTCAAGATGGGTGTGGAGGTCTTGTACTGTGCAGAATGGAAAGCAAAAGGGATTGTAGAATTGGGTAACTGATGTGAAACTACATAGGAAGTTTTTAAATGTTTCAGCAGAATGAAAGGTTTGCATAGAGTAGGCAGGAACCTTGGGGATATTTGCACATGAAGGAGATGGTAATGTCCTTTGTTAGAAAATGCTTTGGGCGTCTGATCATCAGATCTGGTTGAGTGTCATGGCAATGAATATTTATAGGCTGACTGTGGGACCAAATAGGAGAAATTTATGGGGGAGGTGGGTAGAGAGGCTGAAAGCGAGGAAATGAGGGAAAGACTACAGTCAACAGAACAGCCGTAAGCTTACATGAAAGAAAAGGCAATAATGAACAGAAAATGGCGTTGAGGTAGTAAATCCCTCTGGAGAAGTTGTTAGTTCAGTAGCCTGGAGTTTCGGCCTAGAATATGCCCCAGATGGACTGGGAGTAATTAGTAGCTTTGGTACAGAAGCAGCCAGATGTGGAGGAATGCAAGTGAGTGGCTGCTGCTGAAAGAGTTCTCCCACAAAAGCTCCTCATGGGGGGAGGCCCTGGGGTGCAGCTATTATACTAGGGATGTTGAAGCATGAGTCTGCCAAGAAGTACCTTTTGAATATAAGAATTTAGCTCAAACCAATGTTTTGATAGGCAATACTTTAGTTGCACAACTGTAAATGTGATATATGGCTATACAATGTGTATACATAAGTGAATATTTGCTTGTATTTACATAATTGGCTACAATACAAAAATGCCAGGGCCTCTTTTCCTGAATACCCTTACCTCTAAGATATTTCATCACAAGTACTGTCCTCTCCTTCTTAACAAATTGTTCATCAGGGACTCCAGTTACTCTCTATATGATGCTGAATTCTTTCAGTTGTGCAGGCACCCCCTTCCCTTTAGCTATATGCAAATTGCCCCTGTATCCTGGAACTCCCGCCCTGAAAATGTTATATAGCTGATCTTTTATATTTAAGAAAACGCTGCATGCCCAGTTGTAAAATAAAAATAAATGCTTCAGAGACACTGGTTATGGTGACTTTTAATACCTTGTAGATATTGAATGCTTCCTGTTTTATGATTCTCATGCAATTACATATACTGATCATTTAGTATGTAATTTAATGATGTTGTTTACTTTCACTGTTTAAAATGTTTTGAATGTGTTCATAGCTCATTAACACCTATGTGGTGTGGAATGTCACACCTCTAGCAGCCTACACACATCTTGTATTCCAGAGCATTTTCTGAAAAATAACTTAAAAAGCATAAGATAAACTGATGTAAATATTTTGTGAACAATAAAAACTATTACAGCTTTGCAAACATAAATGTTATCAGTAAAAAACATTATTTACAGAGAAAATAATCAGTGCATTCATACCCTTTTCCATACAGTAATATATTATAATGCACACAAACCCCAAATTATATTTTTTTCTAAACTTTCACAAAAAAATTGTCTTAGCTTGAAAACTAAACAACCTAGACACTTTTGTAAACCAGACATGCGCTTTCACATGCCAACAAGAAATTCCTCTGTAAGTGCATGCTTATTGAGAGAAAACATGTTTAATTATTTAATTAGCAGTACAAATAATACTGGATATATCTCAAGGTGTGCAACTTACAATGCAAATATTAAGACCGTTTTCTTCAACGACATCTAAGATGTCACTTAATGTCATGCAACAGTTTGTAAGTCACTTGTTTTCTGAAATATTAAGTACTTGTGGAAATATTGTTTATTTTCATAATTATGGACAAAGAGCTAGCAATAATTCTAGTACAGTGTTTCTAACAATTAATATATAACACTTTTATCGCCTGCTTTTTAGTCTTTGAGTGTATTTTATTGCTATTAACTAAACTGATTTATTTGCAGTTAAAAGCATTCTGTATTTTTACAAATCTTTATCTTTTTAAAAACTTTCATTTGTGGCTTTCTCTAGTGCTTACTGTCTGTAGGCTATTGTTTTGATACTTGGTGGCTTTGTAGTTGCCCGCCCCTACTGTAAATCTGATCTGTGACACTCCTCCCAGTTTAGTGTCATTAGTTCATTCTACCTAATACAGAGAGAACATTGGATAAGGCCTTCTGTTTCTCCTTTTTCCCTTTCAAAAAACAAAACAAAACACTTTTTTTTTGCCTGAATCTCCTTTTGTTTTGACTGTGCTTCTCAAACATTTTGGAAATATAGAGTATATTTCAGAGCATTTATTATAACTGTAATTGCCTTAATATTGTTGCAACTCAAGTGCTCTAGGTTGCACTGCATCTGAAGTGTTTGTGTGTTTTAGCTGCTTTTCTGTATATATATAGACTTCTCTGTTTCTTTAACTAAGCTCTGCAAAGTTGTTTTATTGCATTCCTGCCTGTATTTTTGAGTTTTTTGCACTTTTAAAGTTTGTTTTTGCTTAGTTTAACTGGTAGGCTACACACTCAAGTGTGCTAGATGAATTAAAGCATTTACTGTGTTTCTGTACCTAATTTCTGCTACTTTGTAAAAAAAAAAAAGAAAGAAAAAAAAGAAAAAAAAAGAAAAAAAAAATCCTTGTTTCCCGCCTTTACTGAACTAGAATAGTCCAGTCTTCAGGTATCTCTGGGCTGTGTCATAGGTCCTGTGTTGCCCATATCCTTATTTGGATAGGAGGAAGCTTCTTTGCTGACCAGTGAGAGTGGGGAGCTCTGAGCAGCCTATCTGTCCCTTGAGGAGCGGTTCCAGCCCAGTGACTTGTAGCTTATTGGCCATTTTGGGCCATTTCCTATCTCTTTCTAACCCCCTGCTTTAAAGCCAGCTTTAGCGCACTTTTGCGCTTGTAATTTAAAGTTTGTCCTGTTTGTTGCATATACCTGTTGAGGCTACACACTCAAGTGCGCTAGCCTGTGTTACATATTTATTGCATTTTCCTGCTGTTTGTTGCAAAAAGAAAAAAAACAAAAAAATATCCTTGTTTCCTGTCTTTCCTGACCTAGAGTAGTCCAAATACAGGCTTTGCTGTATTCTGGACTTTTGGAAAGTTCCTGTGTTGCCCATTTCTTTTCTTGGATAAAGGGAGGCTTCTTTGTTCATCAGTGGCAGTGGGGACATTAGAGCAGCCTATCTATCCCTGGAGGAGTGTTCCCAGCACAAGAATCTGGTAGTCTATTGGCCATTTTGGGCCAATTTCTAGCTCTTTCAAGTCCCCCTGTATAAAACCCGCTTTGGCACGGTTTTGCACTTGTTACTACTCAGCCAAGCTCCTTGTGGTCCTGCAGAGTGGTGCTAGCAGCAGAGAGGCTAAATGAGCGACTGCTAACCTGATAAAAGTGTTTTTTTTCCAGCTACTACCTGAGCGACTGTCCGATCTAGCTAAACTGCAAGTATTCCTGCTTCTTGAACTGTTTTAAACTGTTTAAAGTTGTTTTTGCACCTGCACTTTTAAAGTTTGTCCTGTTTATTGCATTTACCTGTTGAGGCTACACACTCAAGTGCGCTAGCCTGTGTTACATATTTATTGCATTTTCCTGCTGTTTGTTGCAAAAAAGAAAAAAAACAAAAAAAATATCCTTGTTTCCCATCTTTCCTGACCTAGAGTAGTCCAAATACAGGCTTTGCTGTATTTTGGACTTTTGGAAAGTTCCTGTGTTGCCCATTTCCTTTCTTGGATAAAGGGAGGTTTCTTTGTTCACCAGTGGCAGTGGGGAGCTTAGAGCAGCCTATCTATCACTGGAAAAGTGTTCCCAGCACAAGAATCTGGTAGTCTATTGGCCATTTTGGGCCAATTTCTAGCTCTTTCAAGTCCTCCTGTATAAAACCCGCTTTGGCACAGTTTTGCACTTGTTACTACTCAGCCAAGCTCCTTGTGGTTTTGCAGAGTGGTGCTAGCAGCAGAGAGGCTAAAAAAGTGACTGCTAACCTGATAAAAGTGTTTTTTTCCTGCTACTACCTGGGCGACTGTCCGATCTAGCTAAACTGTAAGTATTTCTGCTTCCTGAACTGTTTTAAACTGTTTAAAGTTGTTTTTGCACCTGCACGTTTAAAGTTTGTACTGTTTGTTGCATTCACCTGTTGAGGCTATACACTCAAGTGCAGTAGCCTGTGTTACATATTTATTGCATTTTCCTGCTGTTTGTTGCAAAAAAGAAAAAAAAAACAAAAAAAGTATCCTTGTTTCCCATCTTTTCAGACCTAGAGTAGTCAAAATACAGGCTTTGCTTTATTCTGGACTTTTGGAAAGTTCCTGTGTTGCCCATTTCCTTTCTTGGATAAAGGGAGGCTTCTTTGTTCACCAGTGGCAGTGGGGAGCTTAGAGCAGCCTATCTATCCCTGGAGGAGTGTTACCAGCACAAGAATCTGGTAGTCTATTGGCCTTTTTGGGCCAATTTCTAGCTCTTTCAAGTCCCTCTGTATAAAACCCGCTTTGGCACGGTTTTGCGCTTGTTACTACTCAGCCAAGCTCCTTGTGGTCCTGCAGAGTGGTGCTAGCAGCAGAGAGGCTAAATGAGCGACTGCTAACCTGATAAAAGTGTTTTTTTTCCTGCTACTACCTGGGCGACTGTCCGATCTAGCTAAACTGCAAGTATTCCTGCTTCTTGAACCATTTTAAACTGTTTAAAGTTGTTTTTGCACCTGCACTTTCAAAGTTTGTCCTGTTTGTTGCATTTACCTGTTGAGGCTACACACTCAAGTGCGCTAGCATGTGTTACATATTTATTGCATTTTCCTGCTGTCTGTTGCAAAAAAGAAAAAAAAACAAAAAAATTATCCTTGTTTCCCATCTTTCCTGACCTAGAGTAGTCCAAATACAGGCTTTGCTGTATTCTGGACCTTTGGAAAGTTCCTGTGTTGCCCATTTACTTTCTTGGATAAAGGGAGGCTTTTTTGTTCACCACTGGCAGTGGGGAGTTTAGAGCAGCCTATCTATCCCTGGAGGAGTGTTCCCAGCACAAGAATCTGGTAGTCTATTGGCCGTTTTGGGCCATTTTCTAGCTCTTTCAAGTCCCCCTGTATAAAACCCGCTTTGGCGCGGTTTTCGGCTTGTTACTACTCAGCCAAGCTCCTTGTGGTCCTGCAGAGTGGTGCTAGCAGCAGAGAGGCTAAAAGAGTGACTGCTAACCTGATAAAAGTGTTTTTTTTTCCTGCTACTACCTGGGCGACTGTCCGATCTAGCTAAACTGCGAGTATTTCTGCTTCTTGAACTTTTTTAAACTGTTTAAAGTTGTTTTTGCACCTGCACTTTTAAAGTCTGTCCTGTTTGTTGCATATACCTGTTGAGGCTACACACTAAAGAGTGCTAGCCTGTGTTACATATTTATTGCATTTTCTTGCTGTTTCTTGCAAAAAAGAAAAAAAAGAAAAAAATTATCCTTGTTTCCCGTCTATCTTGACCTAGAGTAGTCCAAATACAGGCTTTGCTGTATTCTGGCCTTTTGGAAAGTTCCTGTGTTGCCCATTTCCTTTCTTGGATAAAGGGAGGCTTCTGTGTTCACCAGTGGCAGTGGGGAGCTTGGAGCAGCCTATCTATCCCTGGAGGAGTGTTCGCAGCACAAGAATCTGGTAGTCTATTGGCCGTTCTGGGCCAATTTCTTGGTCTTTCAAGTCCCCCTGTATAAAACCCGCTTTGGCATGGTTTTGCGCTTGTTACTACTCAGCCAAGCTCCTCGTGGTCCTGCAGAGTGGTGCTTGCAGCAGAGAGGCTAAATGAGTGACTGCTAACCTGATAAAAGTGTTTTTTTTTCTGCTACTACCTGGGCGACTGTCCGATCTAGCTAAACTGCAAGTATTCCTGCTTCTTGAACTCTTTAGACTGTTTAAATTGTTTTTGCACCTGCACTTTCAAAGTTTGTCCTGTTTGTTGCATTTACCTGTTGAGGCTACACACTCAAGTGTGCTAGCCTGTGTTACATATTTATTGCATTTTCCTGCTGTTTGTTGCAAAAAAGAAAAAAACAAAAAAATGATCCTTGTTTCCCGTCTTTCCTGACCTAGAGTAGTCCAAATACAGGCTTTGCTGTATTCGGGACTTTTGGAAAGTTCCTGTGTTGCCCATTTCCTTTCTTAGATAAAGGGAGGCTTCTTTGTTCACCAGTGGCAGTGGGGAGCTTAGAGCAGCCTATCTCTCCCTGGAGGAGTGTTCCCAGCACAAGAATCTGGTAGTCTATTGGCCTTTTTGGGCCAATTTCTAGCCCTTTCAAGTCCACCTGTATAAAACCCGCTTTGGCGTGGTTTTGCGCTTGTTACTTCTCAGCCAAGCTCCTTGTGGTCCTGCAGAGTGGTGCTAGCAGCAGAAGCTAAAAGAGTGACTGCTAACCTGATAAAAGTGTTTTTTTTCATTCTACTACCTGGGTGACTGTCCTATCTATCCAAACTGCAAGTATTTCTGCTTCTTGAACTTTTTAAAACTGTTTAAAGTTGTTTTTGCACCTGCACTTTTAAAGTATGTCCTGTTTGTTACATACACCTGGTGAGGCTACACACTCAAGTGTGCAAGCCTGTGTTACATATTTATTGCATTTTCCTGCTGTTTGTTGCAAAAAAGAAAAAAACAAAAAATATTATCCTTGTTTCCCGTCTTTCCTGACCTAGAGTAGTCCAAATACAGGCTTTGCTGTATTCTGGAGTTTTGGAAAGTTCCTGTGTTGCCCATTTCCTTTCTTGGATAAAGGGAGGCGTCTTTGTTCACCAGTGGCAGTGGGGAGCTTAGAGCTGCCTATCTATCCCTGGAGGAGTGTTCCCAGCATAAGAATCTGGTTGTCTATTGGCTGTTTTGGGCCAGTTTCTAGCTCTTTCAAGTCCCCCTGTTTAAAACCCGCTTTGGCACGGTTTTGCGATTGTTACTACTCAGCCAAGCTCCTTGTGGTCCTGCAGAGTGGTGCTAGCAGCAGAGAGGCTAAAAGATTGACTGCTAACCTGATAAAGGACTTTTTTTCCTGCTACTACCTGAGCGACTGCCCGATCTAGCTAAACTGCCAGTATTTCTGCTTCTTGAACTTTTTTAAACTGTTTAAAGTTGCTTTTGCACCTGCACTTTTAAAGTTTGTCCTGTTTGTTGCATATACCTGTTGAGGCTACACACTCAAGTGTGCTAGCCTGTGTTACATATTTATTGCATTTTTCTGCTGTTTGTTGCAAAAAAGAAAAAAACAAAAAAATTATCCTTGTTTCCCTTCTTTCCTGACCTAGAGTAGTCCAAATACAGGCTTTGCTGTATTCTGGACTTTTGGAAAGTTCCTGTGTTGCCCAATTCCTTTCTTGGATAAAGGGAGGCTTCTTTGTTCACCAGTGGCAGTGGGGAGCTTACAGCAGCCTATCTATCCCTGGAGGAGTGTTCCCAGCACAAGAATCTGGTAGTCTATAGGCCGTTTTGGGCCAATTTCTAGCACTTTCAAGTCCCCCTGTATAAAACCCGCTTTGGCACGGTTTTGCACTTGTTACTACTCAGCCAAGCTCCTTGTGGTCCTGCAGAGTGGTTCTAGCAGTAGAGAGGCTAAAAGAGTGACTGCTAACCTGATAAAAGTGTTTTTTTTCCTGCTACTACCTGGGCAACTGTCCGATCTAGCTAAACTGCAAGTATTTCTGCTTCTTGAACTTTTTTAAACTGTTTAAAGTTGTTTTTGCATCTGCACATTTAAAGTTTGTCCTGTATGTTGCATATACCTGTTGAGGCTACACACTCAAGTGTGCTAGCCTGTGTTACGTATTTATTGCATTTTCCTGCTGCTTGTTGCAAAAAAGAAAAAAACTAAAAAATTATCCTTGTTTCCCATCTTTCCTGACCTAGAGTAGTCCAAATACAGACATTGCTGTATTCTGGACTTTTGGAAAGTTCCTGTTTTGCCCATTTCCTTTCTTGGATAAAGGGAGGCTTTTGTGTAAACCAGTGGCAGTGGGGAGCTTGGGGCAGCCTATCTATCCCTGGAGGAGTGTTCCTAGCACAAAAATCTGGTAGTCTATTGGCCGTTTTGGGCCAATTTCTAGCTCTTTCAAGTCCCCCTGTATAAAACCCGCTTTGGCGCAGTTTTGCACTTGTTACTACTCAGCCAAGCTCCTTGTGGTCCTGCAGAGTGGTGCTAGCAGCAGAGAGGCTAAATGAGCGACTGCTAACCTGATAAAAGTGTTTTTTTTCCTGCTACAACCTGGGTGACTGTCCGATCTAGCTAAACTGCAAGTATTCCTGCTTCTTGAACTGTTTTAAACTGTTTAAAGTTGTTTTTGCACCTGCACTTTTAAAGTTTGTCCTGTTTGTTGCATTTACCTGTTGAGGCTACATACTCAAGTGCGCTAGCCTCTGTTACATATTTATTGCAATTTCCTGCTGTTTGTTACAAAAAAGAAAAAAACTAAAAAATTATCCTTGTTTCCCATCTTTCCTGACCTAGAGTAGTCCAAATACAGACATTGCTGTATTCTGGACTTTTGGAAAGTTCCTGTGTTGCCCATTTCCTTTCTTGGATAAATAGAGGCTTCTTTGTTCACCAGTGGCAGTGTGGAGCTTAGAGCAGCCTATCTATCCCTGGAAGAGTGTTCCCAGCACAAGAATCTGGTAGTCTATTGGCCGTTTTGGGCCCATTTCTATCTCTTTCAAGTCCTTCTGTATAAAACCCGCTTTGGTGCGGTTTTGCGCTTGTTACTACTCAGCCAAGCTCCTTGTGGTCCTGCAGAGTGGTGCTAGCAGCAGAGAGGCTAAAAAAGTGACTGCTAACCTGATAAAAGTGTTTGTTTCCTGCTACTACCTGGGCGACTGTCCGATCTAGCTAAACTGCAAGTATTTCTGCTTCTTGAACTTTTTTAAACTGTTTAAACTTGTTTTTGCACCTACACTGTTAAAGTTTGTCCTGTTTGTTGCATATACCTGTTGAGGCAACAGACTCAAGTGCGCTAGCCTGTGTTACATATTTATTGCATTTTCCTGCTGTTTGTTGCAAAAAAAGAAAAAAACAAAAAAATTATCCTTGTTTCCCATCTTTCCTGACCTAGAGTAGTCCAAATACAGGCTTTGCTGTATTCTGGACTTTTGGAAAGTTCCTGTGTTGCCCATTTCCTTTCTTGGATAAAGGGAGGCTTCTTTGTTCACCAGTGGCAGTCGGGAGATTAGAGCAGCCTATCTATCCCTGGAGGAGTGTTCCCAGCACAAGAATCTGGTAGTCTATTGGCCGTATTGAGCCAATTTCTAGCTCTTTCAAGTCCCCCTGTATAAAACCTGTTTTGGGGCAGTTTTTGCACTTTTTACTACTCAGCCAAGCTCCTCGTGGTCCTGCAGAGTGGTGCTCGCAGCACAGAGGCTAAAAGAGCAACTGCTAACCTGATAAAAGTGTTTTTTTTTTCCTGCTACTACCTGGGCGACTGTCCGATCTAGCTAAACTGCAAGTATTTCTGCTTCCTGAACTGTTTTAAACTGTTTAAAGTTGTTTTTGCACCTGCACTTTTAAAGTTTGTCCTGTTTGTTGCATTTACCTGTTGAGGCTACACACTCAAGTGCACTAGTCTGTGTTACATATTTATTGCATTTTCCTGCTGTTTTTTCTAAAAAAGAAAATAAACCCAAAATAAATGATCCTTGTTTCCCATCTTTCCTGACCTAGAGTAGTCCAAATACAGGCTTTGCTGTATTCTGGACTTTTGGAAAGTTCCTGTTTTGCCCATTTCCTTTCTTGGATAAAGGGAGGCTTCTTTGTTAACCAGTGGCAGTGCGGAGCTTAGAGCAGTCTATCTATCCCTGGAGGAGTGTTCCCAGCAGAATAATCTGGTAGTCTATTGGCCATTTTGGACCAATTTCTAGCTCTTTCAAGTCCCTCTGTATAAAACCAGCTTTGGCATGGTTTTTGCACTTGTTACTACTCAGCCAAGCTCCTCGTGGTCCTGCAGAGTGGTGCCAGCAGCAGAAAGGCTAAATGAGCAACTGCTAAGCTAATAAAAGTGTTTCTTTTCCTGCTACTAACTGGTCGACTGTCCGATCTAGCTAAACTACAGGTATTCCTGCTTCTTGAACTGTTTTCAACTGTTTAAAGTTATTTTTGCACCTGCACTTTTAAAGTTTGTCCTCTTTGTTGTATTTACCTGTTGTGGCCACACACTCAAGTGCGCTAGCCTGTGTTACATATTTATTGCATTTTCCTGCTGTTTGTTGCAAAAAAGAAAAAAAAATTATCCTTGTTTCCCATTTTTCCTGACCTAGAGTAGTCCAAATACAGGCTTTGCTGTATTCTGGACTTTTGGAAAGTTCCTGAGTTGCCCATTTCCTTTCTTGGATAAAGGGAGGCTTCTTTGTTCACCAGTGGCAGTGGGGAGCTTAGACCAGCCTATCTATCCCTGGAGGAGTATTCCCAGCACAAGAATCTGGTAGTCTATTGGCCGTTTTGGGCCAACTTCTAGCTGTTTCAAGTTCCCCTGTATAAAACCCGCTTTGGCGCGGTTTTGCACTTGTTACTACTCAGCCAAGCTCCTTGTGGTCCTGCAGAGTGGTGCTAGCAGCAGAGAGGCTAAAACAGTGACTGCTAACCTGATAAAAGTGTTTTTTTCCGGCTACTACCTGGGCGACTGTCCGATCTAGCTAAACTGCAAGTATTTCTGCTTCTTGAACTTTTTTAAACTGTTTAAAGTTGTTTTTGCACCTGCACTTTTAAAGTTTGTCCTGTTTGTTACATATACCTGTTGAGGCTACACACTCAAGTGTGCTAGCCTGTGTTACATATTTATCGAATTTTCCTGCTGTTTGTTGCAAAAAAGAAAAAAAAGAAAAAAATTATCCTTGTTTCCCGTCTTTCTCGACCTAGAGTAGTCCAAATACAGGCTTTGCTGTATTCTGGACTTTTGGAAGGTTCCTGTGTTGCCCATTTCCTTTATTGGATAAAGGGAGGCTTCTGTGTTCACCAGTGGCAGTGGGGAGCTTGGAGCAGCCTATCTTTCCTGGAGGAGTGTTCCCAGCACAAGAATCTGGAAGTCTATTGGCTGTTTTGGGCCAATTTCTAGGTCTTTCAAATCTCCCTGTATAAAACCCGCTTTGGCGCGGTTTTGCGCTTGTTACTACTCAGCCAAGCTCCTTGCGGTCCTGCAGAGTGGTGCTAGCAGCAGAGATGCTAAAAAAGTGACTGCTAACCTGATAAAACTGTTTTTTTCCTGCTACTACCTGGGAGACTGTCCGATCTAGCTAAACTGCAAGTATTTTTGCTTCTTGAACTTTTTTAAACAGTTTAAAGTTGTTTTTTCACCTGCACTGTTAAAGTTTGTCCTGTTTGTTGCATATACCTGCTGAGGCTACACACTCAAGTGCTCTAGAATGTGTTACATATTTATTGCATTTTCCTGCTGTTTGTTGCTAAAAAGAAAAAAACAAAAAAACTATCCTTGTTTCCCGTCTTTCCTGACCTAGAGTAGTCCAAATACAGGCTTTGCTGTATTCTGGACTTTTGGAAAGTTCCTGTGTTGCCCATTTCCTTTCTTGGATAAAGGGAGGCTTCTTTGTTCACCAGTGGCAGTGGGGAGCTTAGACCAGCCTATCTCTCCCTGGAGGAGTGTTCCCAGCACAAGAATCTGGTAGTCTATTGGCCTTTTTGGGCCAGTTTCTAGCCCTTTCAAGTCCACCTGTATAAAACCTGCTTTGCCGCTGTTTTGCGCTTTTTACTACTCAGCCAAGCTCCTTGTGGTCCTGCAGAGTGGTGCTAGCAGCAGAGAGGCTAAAAGAGTGACTGCTAACCTGACAAAAGTGTTTCTTTCCTGCTACTACCTGGGCGACTGTCCGATCTATCTAAACTGCAAGTATTTCTGCTTCTTGAACTTTTTTAAACTGTTTAAAGTTGTTTTTGCACCTGCACTTTTAAAGTTTGTCCTTTTTGTTACATATACCTGTTGAGGCTCCACACTCAAGTGCGCTAGCCTGTGTTACATATTTATTGCATTTTCCTGCTGTTTGTTTCAAAAAAGAAAAAACAAAAAAATTATCCTTGTTTCCCGTCTTTCTTGACCTAGAGTAGTCCAAATACAGGCTTTGCTGTATTCTGGACTTTTGGAAAGTTCCTGTGTTGCCCATTTCCTTTATTGGATAAAGGTAGGTTTCTGTGTCACCCGTGGCAGTGGGGAGCTTGGAGCAGCCTATCTATCCCTGGAGGAGTGTTCCCAGCACAAGAATCTGGTAGTTTATTGGCTGTTTTGGGCCAATTTCTAGCTCTTTCAAGTCCCTCTGTATAAAGCCCGCTTTGGCGCGGTTTTGCGCTTGTTACTACTCAGCCAAGCTCCTTGTGGTCCTGCAGAGTGGTGCTAGCAGCAGAGAGGCTAAATGAGCGACTGCTTACCTGCTAAAAGTGTTTTTTTTTACCTGCTACTACCTGGGCGACTGTCCTATCTAGCTAAACTGCAAGTATTCCTGCTTCTTGAACCGTTTTAAACTGTTTAAAGTTGTTTTTGCACCTGCACTTTCAAAGTTTGTCCTGTTTGTTGCATTTACCTGTTGAGGCTACACACTCAAGTGCGCTAGCATGTGTTACATATTTATTGCATTTTCCTGTTGTTTGTTGCAAAAAAGAAAAAAAAACAAAAAAAAAAAATATCCTTGTTTCCCCATCTTTCCTGACCTAGCATAGTCCAAATACAGGCTTTGCTGTATTCTGGACTTTTGGAAAGTTCCTGTGTTGCACATTTACTTTCTTGGATAAAGGGAGGCTTCTTTGTTCACCACTGGCAGTGGGGAGTTTAGAGCAGCCTATCTATCCCTGGAGGAGTGTTCCCAGCACAAGAATCTGGTAGTCTATTGGCCTTTTTGGGCCAATTTCTAGCTCTTTCAAGTCCACCTGTATAAAACCCGCTTTGGCGCGGTTTTGCGCTTGTTACTTCTCAGCCAAGCTCCTTGTGGTCCTGCAGAGTGGTGCTAGCAGCAGAAGCTAAAAGAGTGACTGCTAACCTGATAAAAGTGTTTTTTTATTCTACTACCTGGGTGACTGTCCTATCAATCTAAACTGCAAGTATTTCTGCTTCTTGAACTTTTTTAAACTGTTTAAAGTTGTTTTTGCACCTGCACTTTTAAAGTCTGTCCTGTTTGTTACATACACCTGTTGAGGGTACACACTCAAGTGTGCAAGCCTGTGTTACATATTTATTGCATTTTCCTGCTGTTTGTTGCAAAAAAGAAAAAAAACAAAAAAATTATCCTTGTTTCCCATCTTTCCTGACCTAGAGTAGTCCAAATACAATCTTTGCTGTATTCTGGAGTTTTGGAAAGTCCCTGTGTTGCCCATTTCCTTTCTTGGATAAAGGGAGGATTCTTTGTTCACCAGTGGCAGTGGGGAGCTTAGAGCTGCCTATCTATCCCTGGAGGAGTGTTCCCAGCATAAGAATCTGGTTGTCTATTGGCTGTTGGGCCAATTTCTAGCTCTTTCAAGTCCCCCTGTTTAAAACCCGCTTTGGCACGGTTTTGCGCTTGTTACTACTCAGCCAAGCTCCTTGTGGTCCTGCAGAGTGGTGCTAGCAGCAGAGAGGCTAAAACAGTGACTGCTAACCTGATAAAGGTGTTTTTTTCCTGCTACTACCTGGGCGACTGTCCGATCTAGCTAAACTGCAAATATTTCTGCTTCTTGAACTTTTTAAAACTGTTTAAAGTTGTTTTTGCACCTGCACTTTTAAAGTTTGTCCTGTTTGTTACATATACCTGTTGGGGCTACACACTCAAGTGTGCTAGCCTGTGTTACATATTTATTGAATTTTCCTGCTGTTTGTTGCAAAAAAGAAAAAAAAGAAAAAAATTATCCTTGTTTCCCGTCTTTCTCGACCTAGAGTAGTCCAAATACAGGCTTTGCTGTATTCTGGACTTTTGGAAGGTTCCTGTGTTGCCCATTTCCTTTATTGGATAAAGGGAGGCTTCTGTGTTCACCAGTGGCAGTGGGGAGCTTGGAGCAGCCTATCTTTCCTGGAGGAGTGTTCCCAGCACAAGAATCTGGTAGTTTATTGGCTGTTTTGGGCCAATTTCTAGGTCTTTCAAATCTCCCTGTATAAAACCCGCTTTGGCGCGGTTTTGCGCTTGTTACTACTCAGCCAAGCTCCTTGCGGTCCTGCAGAGTGGTGCTAGCAGCAGAGATGCTAAAAAAGTGACTGCTAACCTGATAAAACTGTTTTTTTCCTGCTGCTACCTGGGCGACTGTCCAATCTAGCTAAACTGCAAGTATTTTTGCTTCTTGAACTTTTTTAAACTGTTTAAAGTTGTTTTTTCACCTGCACTGTTAAAGTTTGTTCTGTTTGTTGCATATACCTGCTGAGGCTACACACTCAAGTGCTCTAGCATGTGTTACATATTTATTGCATTTTCCTGCTGTTTGTTGCTAAAAAGAAAAAAAAAAAACTATCCTTGTTTCCCGTCTTTCCTGACCTAGAGTAGTCCAAATACAGGCTTTGCTGTATTCTGGACTTTTGGAAAGTTCCTGTGTTGCCCATTTCCTTTCTTGGATAAAGGGAGGCTTCTTTGTTCACCAGTGGCAGTGGGGAGCTTAGAGCAGCTTATCTCTCCCTGGAGGAGTGTTCCCAGCACAAGAATCTGGTAGTCTATTGGCCTTTTTGGGCCAGTTTCTAGCCCTTTCAAGTCCACCTGTATAAAACCTGCTTTGCCGCTGTTTTGTGCTTTTTACTACTCAGCCAAGCTCCTTGTGGTCCTGCAGAGTGGTGCTAGCAGCAGAGAGGCTAAAAGAGTGACTGCTAACCTGACAAAAGTGTTTCTTTCCTGCTACTACCTGGGCGACTGTCCGATCTATCTAAACTGCAAGTATTTCTGCTTTTTGAGCTGTTTTAAACTGTTATAGTTGTTTTTGCACCTGCACTTTTAAAGTTTGTCCTTTTTGTTGCATATACCTGTTGAGGCTACACACTCAAGTGCGCTAGCCTGTGTTACATATTTATTGCATTTTCCTGCTGTTTGTTGCAAAAAAGAAAAAAACAAAAAAAAAATATCCTTGTTTCCCGTCTTTCCTGACCTAGAGTAGTCCAGATACAGGCTTTGCTGTATTCTGGACTTTTGGAAAGTTCCTGTGTTGCCCATTTCCTTTTTTGGTTAAAGGGAGGCTTCTTTGTTCACCAGTGGCAGTGGGGAGCTTAGAGCAGCCTATCTCTCCCTGGAGGAGTGTTCCCAGCACAAGAATCTGGTAGTCTATTGGCTGTTTTGGGCCAATTTCTAGCTCTTTCAAGTCCCCCTGTTTAAAACCCGCTTTAGCACAGTTTTGCGCTTGTTACTACTCAGCCAAGCTCCTTGTGGTCCTGCAGAGTGGTGCTGGCAGCAGAGAGGCTAAAAGAGTGACTGCTAACCTGATAAAAGTGTTTTTTTTTCCTGCTACTACCTGGGCGACTGTCCGATCTAGCTAAACTGCAAGTATTTCTGCTTCTTGAACTTTTTTAAACTGTTTCAAGTTGTTTTTGCACCTGCAGTTTTAAAGTTTGTCCTGTTTTTTGCATATACCTGTTGAGGCTACACACTCAAGTGCGCTAGCCTGTGTTACATATTTATTGCATTTTCCTGCTGTTTGTTGCAAAAAAGAAAAAAAAGAAAAAAATTATCCTTGTTTCCCATCTTCCTTGACCGAGAGTAGTCCAAATACAGGCTTTGCTGTATTCTGGACATTTGGAAAGTTCCTGTGTTGCCAATTTCCTTTCTTGGGTAAAGGGAGGCTTCTGTGTTCACCAGTGGCAGTGGGGAGCTTGGAGCAGCCTATCTATCCCTGGAGGAGTGTTCCCAGCAAAAGAATCTGGTAGTTTTTGGCGTTTTGGGCCAATTTCTAGCTCTTTCATGTCCCCCTGTATAAAACCCGCTTTGGCGCGGTTTTTGCACTTGTTACTACTCAGCCAAGCTCCTCGTGGTCCTGCAGAGTGGTGCTAGCAGCAGAGAGGCTAAAAGAGCAACTGCTATCCTGATAAAAGTGTTTTTTTTCCTGCTACTACCTGGGCGACTGTCCGATCTAGCTAAACTGCAAGTATTTCTGCTTCCTGAACTGTTTTAAACTGTTTAAAGTTGTTTTTGCACCTGCACTTTTAAAGTTTGTCCTGTTTGTTGCATTTACCTGTTGAGGCTGCACACTCAATTGCACTAGCCTCTGTTACATATTTATTGCATTTTCCTGCTGTTTGTTGTAAAAAAGAAAAAAAAAAAAAATTATCCTTGTTTCCCGTCTTTCCTGACCTAGAGTAGTCCAAATACAGGCTTTGCTGTATTCTGGACATTTGGAAAGTTCCTGTGTTGCCCATTTCCTTTCTTGGATAAAGGGAGGCTTCTGTGTTCACCAGTGGCAGTGGGAAGCTTAGAGCAGCCTATCTCTCCCTGGAGGAGTGTTCCCAGCACAAGAATCTGGTAGTCTATTGGCTGTTTTGGGCCAATTTCTAGCTCTTTCAAGTCCCCCTGTTTAAAACCCGCTTTAGCACAGTTTTGCGCTTGTTACTACTCAGCCAAGCTCCTTGTGGTCCTGCAGAGTGGTGCTAGCAGCAGAGAGGCTAAAAGAGTGACTGCTAACCTGATAAAAGTGTTTTTTTTCCTGCTACTACCTGGGCGACAGTCCGATCTAGCTAAACTGCAAGTATTTCTGCTTCTTGAACTTTTTTAAACTGTTTAAAGTTGTTTTTGCACCTGCACTTTTAAAGTTTGTCCTGTTTGTTGCATATACCTGTTGAGGCTACACACTCAAGTGTGCTAGCTTGTGTTACATATTTATTGCATTTTCCTGCTGTTTGTTGCAAAAAAGAAAAAAAAGAAAAAAATTATACTTGTTTCCCATCTTCCTTGACCTAGAGTAGTCCAAATACAGGCTTTGCTGTATTCTGGACATTTGGAAAGTTCCTGTGTTGCCCATTTCCTTTCTTGGGTAAAGGGAGGCTTCTGTGTTCACCAGTGGCAGTGGGGAGCTTGGAGCAGCCTATCTATCCCTGGAGGAGTGTTCCCAGCACAAGAATCTGGTAGTCTATTGGCCATTTTGGGCCAATTTCTAGCTCTTTCATGTCCCCCTGTCTAAAACCCGCTTTGGCGCGGTTTTTGCATTTGTTACTACTCATTCAAGCTCCACGTGGTCCTGCAGAGTGGTGCTAGCAGCAGAGAGGCTAAAAGAGCGACTGCTATCCTGATAAAAGTGTTTTTTTAACTGCTACTACCTGGGCGACTGTCCGATCTAGCTAAACTGCAAGTATTTCTGCTTCCTGAACTGTTTTAAACTGTTTAATGTTGTTCTTGCACCTGCAGTTTTAAAGTTTGTCCTGTTTGTTGCATTTACCTGTTGGGGCTGCACACTCCAGTGCACTAGCCTCTGTTACATATTTATTGCATTTTCCTGCTGTTTGTTGTAAAAAAGAAAAAAAAAAAAATTATCCTTGTTTCCCGTCTTTCCTGACCTAGAGTAGTCCAAGTACAGGCTTTGCTGTATTCTGGACATTTGGAGAGTTCCTGTGTTGCCCATTTCCTTTCTTGATAAAGGGAGGCTTCTGTGTTCACCAGTGGCAGTGGGGAGCTTGGAGCAGCCTATCTATCCCTGGAGGAGTGTTCCCAGAACAAGAATCTGGTAGTCTTTTGGCTGTTTTGGGCCAATTTCTAGCTCTTTCAAGTTCCCCTGTATAAAACCCGCTTTGGCACATTTTTTTGAGCTTGTTACTACTGAGCCAAGCTCCTAGTGGTCCTGCAGAGTGGTGCTAGCAGCAGAGAGGCTAAAAAAGTGACTGCTAACCTAATGAAAGTGTTTTTTTTCCTACTACTACCTGGGCGACCGTCCGATCTATCTAAACTGCAAGTATGTCTGCTTCTTGAGCTTTTTTAAACTGTTATAATTGTTTTTGCACCTGTACTTTTAAAGTTTGTCCTTTTTTTGCATTTACCTGTTGAGGCTACACACTCAAGTGCGCTAGCCTGTGTTACATATTTATTGCATTTTCCTGCTGTTTCTTGCAAAAAAGAAAAAAAAAACAAAAAAATTATCCTTGTTTCCCATCTTTCCTGACCTAAAGTAGTCTAAATACAGGCTTTGCTGTATTCTGGACTTTTGGAAAGTTCCTGTGTTGCCCATTTCCTTTCTTGGATAAAGGGAGACTTCTTTGTTCACCAGTGGCAGTAGGGAGCTTAGAGCAGCCTATCTATCCCTGGAGGAGTGTTCCCAGCACAAGAATCTGGTAGTCTACTGGCCGTTTTGGGCCAATTTCTAGCTCATTCAAGTCCCCCTGTATAAAACCCGCTTTGGTGCGGTTTTGCACTTGTTACTGCTCAGCCAAGCTCCTTGTGGTCCTGCAGAGTGTTGCTAGCAGCAGAGAGGCTAAAAGAGTGACTGCTAACCTGATAAAAGTGTTTTTTTTTCCTGCTACTACCTGGGCGACTGTCCGATCTAGCTAAACTGCAAGTATTTCTGCTTCTTGAACTTTTTTAAACTGTTTCAAGTTGTTTTTGCACCTGCATTTTTAAAGTTTGTCCTGTTTGTTGCATTTACCTGTTGAGGCTACACACTCAAGTGCACTAGCCTGTGTTACATATTTATTGCATTTTCCTGCTGTTTGTTGTAAAAAAGAAAAAAAAAAGCAAAAAAAAAAGTATCATTGTTTCCCGTCTTTCCTGACCTAGAGTAGTCCAAATACAGGCTTTGCTGTATTCTGGACTTTTGGAAAATTCCTGTTTTGCCCATTTCCTTTCTTGGATAAAGGGAGGCTTCTTTGTTAACCAGTGGCAGTGCGAAGCTTAGGGCAGTCTATCTATCCCTGGAGGAGTGTTGCCAGCACAAGAATCTGGTAGTCTATTGGCCATTTTGGACCAATTTCTAGCTCTTTCAAGTCCCCCTGTATAAAACCCGCTTTGGCGTGGTTTTTGCACTTGTTACTACTCAGCCAAGCTCCTCGTGGTCCTGCAGAGTGGTGCTAGAAGCAGAGAGGCTAAATGAGCGACTGCTAACCTAATAAAAGTGTTTTTTTTCCTGCTACTACCTGGGCGACTGTTGATCTAGCTAAACTGCAAGTATTTCTGCTTCTTGAACTTTTTTAAACTGTTTAAAGTTGTTTTTGCAGCTGCACTGTTAAAGGTTGTCCTGTTAGTTGCATATACCTGTTGAGGCTACACACTCAAGTGCGCTAGCCTGTGTTACATATTTATTGCATTTTCCTGCTGTTTGTTGCAAAAAAGAAAAAAACAAAAAAATTATCCTTCTTTCCCATCTTTCCTGACCTGGAGTAGTCCAAATACAGGCGTTGCTGTATTCTGGACTTTTGGAAAGTTCCTGTGTTGCCCATTTCCTTTCTTGGATAAAGGGAGGCTTCTGTGTTCACCAGTGGCAGTGGGGAGCTTTGAGCAGCCTATCTATCCCTGGAGGAGTGTTCCCAGCACAAGAATTTGGTAGTCTATTGGCCGTTTTGGGCCAATTTCTAGGTCTTTCAAGTCCCCCTGTATAAAACCCGCTTTGGCACATTTTTTGCACTTGTTACTACTCAGCCAAGCTCCTCATGGTCCTGCAGAGTAGTGCTAGCAGCAGAGAGGCTAAAAAAGTGACTGCTAACCTAATGAAAGTGTTTGTTTTCCTGCTACTACCTGGGCAACTATCTGATCTATCTAAACTACAAGTATTTCTGCTTCTTGAGCTGTTTTAAACTGTTATAATTGTTTTTGCACCTGCACTTTCAAAGTTTGTCCTGTTTGTTGCATTTACCTGTTGAGGCTACACACTCAAGTGCGCTAGCCTGTGTTACATATTTATTGCATTTTCCTGCTGTTTGTTGCAAAAAAGAAAAAAACAAAAAAATTATCCTTGTTTCCCATCTTTCCTGACCTAGAGTAGTCCAAATACAGGCTTTGCTGTATTCTGGACTTTTGGAAAGTTCCTGTGTTGCCCATTTCCTTTTATGGATAAAGGGAGGCTTCTTTGTTCACCAGTGGCAGTGGGGAGCTTAGAGCAGCCTATCTCTCCCTGGAGGAGTGTTCCCAGCACAAGAATCTGGTAGTCTATTGGCTGTTTTGTGCCAATTTCTAGCTCTTTCAAGTCCCCCTGTTTAAAACCCGCTTTAGCAAGGTTTTGCGCTTGTTACTACTCAGCCAAGCTCCTTGTGGTCCTGCAGAGTGGTGATAGCAGCAGAGAGGCTAAAAGAGTGACTGCTAACCTGGTAAAAGTGTTTCTTTCCTGCTACTACCTGGGTAACTGTCCGATCTAGCAAAACTCCAAGTATTTCTGCTTCTTGAACCTTTTTAAACTGTTTAAAGTTGTTTTTGCACCTGCACTTTTAAAGTTTGTCCTGTTTGTTGCATATACCTGTTGAGGCTACACACTCAAGTGTGCTAGCTTGTGTTACATATTTATTGCATTTTCCTGCTGTTTGTTGCAAAAAAGAAAAAAAAACAAAAAAATTATCCTTGTTTCCCGTCTTTCCTGACCTAGAGTAGTCCAAATAC